>NC_136524.1:57003024-57020524 GCF_053919585.1 Euprymna scolopes
TAGTTGCAATTTGTAGGAAAATAACGATGAAAGACGTTCGAAAACATGGAAGTTGCTTTTGGATTTCGATCATTCCTTTAAAAACTTTCGAAATAGTAAATATGTATGTATATTTGTATGCGTGTATGCATGTACAATATGTGTACCTTTGAAATTAGGACTGTGGATCAAATAACCCTTATGCTATTATTATTATATTATTATTATTATTATTATTATTATTATTATTATTATTATTATTATTATTATTATTATTATTATTAATTTATTATCATTATTTTTTATTATTATTATTATTAATTTTATCATTATTATAATTATGAATTTTTATTATTATTATTATTATTATTATTGCTATTATTATTATTATTATTGTTATTATTATCATTATTGTTATTATTATTATTATTATTATCATTATTATTATTATTATTATTATTATTGTTATTATTATTATTATTGTTGTTATTATTATTATTATTATTATTGTTATTATTTTTATTATTATTATTATTATTATCATTATTATTATTATTATTATTATCATTATTATTATTATTATTATTATTATTATTATTATTATTGCTATTATTATTATTATTATTATTATTATTATTATTATTATTATTATTATTATTATTATTATACTTTCCTTTCAACACATTCCTTTCAATTTCTAATAATTTATTTTACCCATTAAAATCAGTCGCGATTTGATGTTGATACCGATTGAAACGAACGCTAATCGAGTAAAAATTTAAAAAAAAAAGGAATTAAACAATAAAAATATCCAACAGTCCTCTTTCACAAACTGTTAAGAAAATTCACGTGAATTATTTCGAGAGATTTTGCAAGGAATGAGAAATTCGAAAACAAATTTCCAAGAGTTTTTTTACTTCCTCAGCATCTTTCAGTGTTATTTTGCTACATTTTCCGACCAAAAGCTAAGGACCGCTTATAATATAAAAAAAACTAACACGTTAAATATAAAAACAAAAAACAACAACAACATCGATTTTTGTGCGTCCTACACACCACATAACCTTTGAAACTAATCGAAATTTATTGATTAATACAACAAGAAGTTTTTAGAGCCGATGGTTTTTCTCCAGGAGGAAGAAGACCTGTTTCTTTTTTTTTTTCTTTTTTTAAATATTAATCAATTGATTCGATGTAATTGCAGCATAACTCAGGTAGAACGTCACAATAGATATAAATATCAATAATGTACGACGTTTTAAGACGAAATTGAATTAATTGCTACCTGAATGTGATTTTACACTGATATCGTATTTATAGGATAATATACATGTAGTATTCTTAGACAGAGCTCGTCTGAGCTCCAATCCCTGGTCCCCCACTCGTCGATCTTTCACGATAAAAAAACCCGTCTAGCTGAAACCACTGTCAATAATTTTCCCCACTCTTTAGCTGTGCCAAAACCAACACGTAGCCTCCATGAACAAAGCTTCTTTCTTAGAAGCGCACGCCAGTGGAACTCTGTTCCGTCTGCCTGTTTCCCACCTGACTACAACTTAGATGTCTTCAAGTCCAACATAAACAAATTCCTGATGAACCTACCTCTTAAGTAAGACACTTTATCAAATCTCCAATACTAACGATTACTACGGTACTATCCCATTGATTACTGTACACACAATAACCCTTATCCCCGAGTGACTTCCGGGCCTTGATAAGTGGTGACTTTCATGTAAAAAAAACCGCCTTAAGCGTTCTCTCATGCTGCCAAACAAGCAGGGCATCCGATGAAATCCACTGATGCTTGCTTATTGGTTTGAAGGAAAGGTCATTTTATTTATTAATTAGTATTTTCCTCTCCATTTTCTTAATTTATCATTTAATGGTTTTTGTTGAATTCCTGAAATGCCAATGACGTTGGGGTTTTTTTTTTCATTTTAATCCATGTCCTTTTCCTTTAACTACATTGTAGAAAAAACTTTCCTTTAGAATTTTTTTAGTAGAACTATATTAATAACATTGAATAATTTTTTTGTAGAGCCATATTAATAACATTGAAGAATTTCTTTTAGTAGAACTATATTAATAAAATTAAAGAAATTCTTTTAGTAGAACTACATTAATAAAATTTAAGAAATTCTTTTAGTAAGAACTACATTAAGAAAATTTAAGAAATTCTTTTAGTAAGAAATATATTAAGAAAATTAAAGAAATTCTTTTAGTAGAACTACATTAATAAGATTTAAGAAATTCTTTTAGTAAGGACTATATTAAGACAATTTAAGAAATTCTTTTAGTAAGAACTATATTAAGGAAATTAAAGAAATTCTTTTAGTAGAACTACATTAATAAAATTTAAGAAATTCTTTTAGTAAGAACTACATTAAGGAAATTTAAGAAATCCTTTTAGTAAGAACTATATTAAGAAAATTAAAGAAATTCTTTTAGTAAGAACTATATTAATAAAATTAAAGAAATTTTTTTAGTAAAACTATATTAATAAAATTGAAGAATTTTTTAGTAGAACTATATTAATAAAATTAAAGAAATTTTTTTAGTAGAACTATATTAATAAAATTAAAGAAATTCTTTTAGTAGAACTATATTAATAAAATTAAAGAAATTCTTTTAGTAGAACTATATTAATAAAATTAAAGAATTTTTTTTTTAGTAGAACTATATTAATAACATTGAAGAATTTTTTAGTAGAACTATATTAATAAAATTAAAGAAATTCTTTTAGTAAGAACTATATTAAGAAAATTAAAGAAATTCTTTTAGTAGAACTATACTAATAAAATTGAAGAAATTCTTCTAGGAGAACTATACTAATAAAATTGTTTTATTTAATTTTGAATTCTGATCTCTTATTTCTTATTCACATACATAAATACATGCATGGTAGCTTCCTTCAGACTATGGATGCCCATCGTAAGGGGGGTCTGCGCGTGAAATTTTTGTGGCAAGAGTTGCGCAATTACTAACCACAAATTGCCTCAGTTGGCGTTGTAAAATACTAGTGGCAAGTTGAGGTTCAGAACGACTGGAAACAATGCTGAGATAAGTCGAGAGCACATAACAACACCTATAATTCCCCAGTGGTCACCCCCTCCGGTACTAACTAAGCTCAACGTTGCTTAGCTTCGAAAACCGTTGTATCAACGTGATTATGCCACATGCAAATATATATATATATATATATATATATATATATATATATATATATATATACATATATATATATATATATATATATATATATTTATGTATGTATATATTATTAAATAAACATTTTTTTCTAATATCGCTACACAATCATAGACACCGTTTCGGTGAATAATTATGGAAAGCTAACTGCTTCGTCAGGAGGTACCAACCCTATCTTTTCAAGATCAAATCACCATCTTAAAATCAGACCTTTTACAGGAAAAGAGTGTTGTCGCCGTAGGTCGTCGGTAGTAATCCATAACTATTGACCGAAGCATTTTCATGGTTGTCTACTGATATTAAATATGTTTAGTTAAATATAAATCAGTGTACACCTTCTCCAATTTATTATTCAGCACTTTTGTATACACCTCGTTAATTTTTTTTTTCTTATCTTTGAATATTCTTAACCTCCCTCTATATATAATTATATTATACATATTTATATTTTTATTATATATATACACATATAGATAGATAGATAGATAGATAGATAGATAGATATAAAATCTACAAAGTATCATTTCTACGCTCGTTATATTTCTATCTTTTCTGTCATTATCTTTTTTCATTTCTATTTGGGGACGGGGAGGTTCAATCTGCTGCTACAAGTTAAATATCATTACTACTACAATGATATCCTCTGGAGTTTATAATAGACTATCCATTGTATTTTCATTCTTTATTTTATCAATTGACTTCGATTGTGAGTAAGCATAAAAGGAGAATGAATGAGGCAGAGGCGAGGCAGAGAACGACGGAAGAGAGATAGAAATGGCATAGAATATAAGCGAATTGATCAAATGGCGTAAAGTGAGGAGAAAACTGGTTGACATAAAACTAGTAACAGATGGTTAACTAAGAGCGTGAATTGCTAATTACAGTCAATCAAAACAATTAAATAATTAACAGCTAAAAATGTATTCCCCATACATAACACAGTTCGAACATAATATTTTAGCATGTATTTTGTGCGGATCTTTTACAGATTTAACTCAGATGATATGGTACTTTTGCCAGAATTTTTCATTAATAGACACTGTTGCATTGCCTAACATAACCTTACTCTGTGTCATAAAAAACGCTCAATTTCTTCACAAAAGGTTTTAAGTTACAACAGTTTAAAAAAACAGACAATGCTACGCTACATCCGATAGGGTATTTCACTCTATGCAGCAATGGTATTTAATCGCTCCAGAGAAGCATGAAGCCAGCTGATGTACCTATTTACAATGCCTCCCCACGGGACAGAGTTAGACACCAAGGTCGTTTTTTAACGTGGAGAAAAGGTACAAAAATAAAAAAATAAAAAAATTGTCTCAGTCGTGAAGCACTGATCATCCACCGAAAGAGAACAAGATACTACACTTTGATCTTGACCAAAAGGACAAGTAACAAAAACGATATATCATCGGAAAAACAAGAGATGCCTACTGGCCTTACTCTTGAAAAGACTTACGTCGTAGCTAGCAAGAGGCGAGTCAACAAAAAGTTCTTGGAAAGAATGTACTAGAAATTAAAGCTCTTTTACAGTGAGGCATCAAAATAACAAATTGATTGAAACCCTTAAAGCAACTAGTGAAGGAACTGGAACATAGAAAACATCGAATAGCTTAGACAGTTCTGTCTTACAAATATTTAAAGAAAAAAGTATGAATCAAATATGGCAATGTGCTATACATGGTATGATGGTATGTTTGTAGAGATAAAGAATAGCCTTCGATGCGAAAAAGAGAAAACAGACTTCACGGGAAGCAGAAAGAGGAATGAATATGTAATATATGAACTCAGAGAAAGATTTAATAAGAAAGAAAGGGCAATAATTTTCAGAGTAGATTTTCGCCGAAGACTGGATCATCCATAAAAATCTTATGGCTAAAAGGACACGCCTACGATTGAAGGATGCGAACGCTATCTATGACTCAACCTGTCATGTTTAATGGGTCATTTTTGGGAACTATCGGATGTAATGTTCAGAAAGGTATGGAACGTAGACCTTTTAGAAAACCACTTTGGTTTTCATCGATGCTGACAGGAAAATTTCGGCTCCTTATGTGAAAATTTGGCAACATCAGTACAATCGATAATTCTTGTAAAGGATTTTGATTATTTTTTATTTATCACCATTTTGTAAATCGAATTATATATTAAAATCCAATTTCCTAGTTCATCTACTGAAATTTATCTGAAAACTTACATATGTTAATGTAGATAGTTTGAAGAAGTATATATGTATATGAGATAACTCGTAGAAGACAATTTAATACTTTGTAGATTTTAGTATCTATCTATCTATCTATCTATATGAAAATATATATATATAATAAAAATATAAATATATATATATATATATATATATATGTATATAGGTAAAGAATATTCAAAGATAAGAAAAAAAATTAATTTAACGAGGTGTATATAATAGTTCTGAATCCGATTAGGGAAGGTGTACACTGATTTATATTTAACTAAACATATTTAATATCAGCACACAACCATGAAAATGCTTCGGTCAATAATTATGGATTACTAACAACCTCCTCAGGTGACAACAGTCTTTTCTTTTAAAAGATCTGATTTTTAAGATGACGATTTGATCTTTTAAAAGAAAGGACTGGTACCTCCTGACGAGGCAGTTAGTTTTCCATAATTATTCATCGAAACGGTGTCTATGATTGTGTAGTGATATAAAAGGTTAAAATGAATTGTGCAGATTTTATATATTTTTTTTCATATAATCTAATCTAATATATAAGTGTGTGTGTGTGTAATGCTATGCTAGTAATGCTATGGTTCACATATTTTTACCGATTCCAATAGAATTAGCGATTCCGTAATAAATTTCTGATTCCAATACAATTTCCGATTCCGTAATAAATTTCTGATTCCAATACAATTTCCGATTCCGTAATAAATTTCTGATTCCAATACAATTTCCGATTCCGTAATAAATTTCTGATTCCAATACAATTTCCGATTCCGTAATAAATTTCTGATTCCAATACAATTTCCGATTCCGTAATAAATTTCTGATTCCGATACAATTTCCGATTCCGTAATAAATTTCTGATTCCGATATAATTACCGATTCGGATTATTTAAACATTTTTTTTTAAATAATTAAACAAGGAGCTGTTACTTTTCCCTCGATTACCGACAAAAAAAACAAAAAAAAACGTTAAATGTGCAGAGATGTTCTTCAAGCTTAAAAATAGAGTTTTAGGAGATGATTTATAGATTTTTCATTTTACACTTTAGTTTAAAGTCAATAAATATTTATTATGCTATCATTACTATTAGCAGTAAAAGATTTGATTTTAAGCAAAAGCAAAAATTAAAATATAATTAAATGAATCGTTTTCCTCAGAAAATAGACACAATTGTTTCCGATACTCCAAAACGTTTCGATTTTTCTGATACCCGTTTCCTATTAATCGTCATAAATTAATATATATATATATATATATATATATATATATATATATATATTCCACGACACAATATTATTCTGATTATATATATATATATATATATATATATATATATGTATATATATATATATATATATATATATATAAAATAAAAATCACAATTAAATTTACCAAAATGATCCAAGATGGTAAACTTAAAGTATATTATAAATATTAAAGAATTAATATTTATAAAATTATTTTAACCAGATGTAAAAGCTCGATGAAACCAAATAGGAGATAGAGCTTATAATACGAGAAAACAGTTAATAAAACATATTAAAAAACACTTTGAAATGAGTTAAAAACAAATTTAATCTGAAAAGGAAACACTAGATAAGTGGATAGTCCTTAATCCGCGGAGTTTCGAAGAAATACTTTCCTTCTCATCAGAGGGTAGGAATTAGCAAACTGCGGGATCGGATTTTGCATGCAAAAGTATTTGATGAAACAACAAGTAACTCAAAGATCTTACTTGAAAACAAAACAAGTGAAGCAGAGGGAATATGGTGAAGAAAAGGTGATTACACATGAACGGATAGTCTGGTGGAAGATGAATAATCCAGTGACGGTAAAATCCAAATATATAACTTCAAAAAAGTTAAAAGAATACAGGGTAACTAAAGAAAAACAGGCCCCCACTCTAATTAGACCTCGTTTCTTAGTGTTTTGTCCGAATGAAATGAAACTTTGGTCATAACTAGTTTATTATATTCAAAACGCTAGGGTCTTTGGCTTTTTTTTCTCCGTTGACTGTAAAATTCTCAGAAAAACAATTTAATGCCCTCTGTTTTTTTAGGGTCACCCTGTGTATATATATATATATATATATATATATATATATATATATATATATATATATATATATATATATCATTAAATATACAGTAATCTACGTAAATACATATTTTGGGGACCTACCCTTCTTCGCCGTAACTTGACTGTTATTAGGAATCGAACCACGGTCCTTGCGTCTTTCAGTCCAACGTCTTAAACCATTACGCTATATATTTATACAGAAAATTTATCGTTTAGTTTATATATTTAAATATATATACACACATACGCACGCACACAAACGCACACAAACGCACACACACACAAACATATATATATATATATATATATATATATATATATATATATATATATATATATATATATATATATATATTACATTACATTATATTATATTTTTACTAACGCCAGTGTGGTCTGAAGAAAGTTCCGTATGATATCATTATATTTCATGGATCCGAAGATTCTATAATTATCCTGGGTTTTTCCGATATTTTTCTAGTCAGACAGATATCGAGTATTTAACGGAGGAACCACCTGAAATTTGCCAGCATCTTAATTGAAAGTGATTCTTGTGTATTCGAACACGGAACACCCACATAATCAGTCCGTGCCGATAAACACTCCATCGCCTTCTCCCTATAGTATAATACTTCTGTAATATCTTCGTTTTGTCAGATATGTGCTTAAATTAATTCAAACATGTACATGTGTTGATTATGTTATATTTATTTAGATTGGCTGAATGACATTTGGATATGAAATGAGAATGAAAGAATAGGTTTTCCTTAGTGTTCTAATATAATAAAGTTATATATACTTTTTATTCCTCATCTCTCATTTAATATTATTTATGCATATATATATATATATATATATATATATATACATGCATATATATATATACATCTATATATGCATAGATTTATATAGATGTGTATAAGTATATGCATATATATCCATCTATACATGTAGATTTATATAGATGCGTGTGTAGGTATATATATATATATATATATATATATATAGTTTGTTGAATGTACATTGTTTTTTCTATATATCGATTTAAATTAAATCATCATCATCATCATCATCATAATCATTAAACTATATTTTTATCACTACAATATAAATGATGGCACGAATATATGAGTCAAAAATTTGCTTCAATCAAATCAATAATAATAATAATGTGAACTTAACTGCGACTTTCCGTTAAATATAAATAAAATAATAATAATAATAATAATAATAATAATAATAATAATTATTATTATTATTATTATTATTATTATTATTATTATTATGTATACACACACATACATACACCTCCCATATATATATATATATATATATATATATATATATATATATATATATATATATATATATATATATATATAGTATTGACTTCAACTGGCATGACACCAAACAGGAAAGATCGCGGAGAGAAAGAAAGCACTAATCAGACTTCCACTGGATAACTGTGAAGAAGATTGGGATCTTATTTGCATTCAAATTCCAGTGAAGACCAATGGTCATTGCCAGCTAGAAGTCAATGACAAGCAGCTGTTGCAAAGTTTATCGAAAAACGGTGGAGAGTACTGAAAATCTGTGGAGATTGTTGTTAACCAGACTCCACCGGTTGTTACCAGTGAGTAATTTCTGATCATGACCTATTTGGGAACGTACAATGAGTGTATACTACTACTACTACTACTACTACTACTACTACTACTACTAATAATAATAATAATAATAATAATAATACTACTAATACTAATACTACTACTAATACTACTACTACTACTAATAATAATAATAGAAATAATATTAATAATAATATTATTAATGATAATATAAATAATAATAACAATAATATTAATAATACTAATAATAATAATAATAATAATAATATTAGTAATGATAATAATAATAAAAATACTACTACTACTACTAATAATAATAATAATAGTAATAATAATAATAATAGTAATAATAATAATAAGAGCTGAGAAGGGTGAAGAAGGACTGAAAGACCGAGGAGAGAGCACCAGCCAACCCTCGGTTCGACAAGCGCAAAGAGAACTGGGACTTTGGGGAGGCTTAGTGCCACTCAAATTCCAGAATTAACCAATGGGAACTGCCGGTGAGAAATCAATGGTAAGGGGCGGTTGCGATGATGCAAATTCATTTGCAAATGCTATCGAAAGAGGTAGAGAGAACTGGACGTCTGGGGAGACTTGTTGTCTCTCAGCCTCCAGAGAACACCACATGTTTCCAATCAGATCGTTTGTTGACTTGTGTGAAAGCTCCATGTGAGCCAATAATAATAAGAGTGATCAGGAGTAAATACGCCTAGTGAGTAAATAGTAATAGGAATTAGCAAATACTGGCAAACCAGCTGAGAAGTGTACGAAACATTATTAACACTGTCGTAAAACTTATAACTGTAGGAGTAGTAGAAATACATCTGAAACCTCTGGAAATAAAAAGAATATTTTTACAAATTGAAAGAAGGAGTAATCTACGGTCCCGATTAAAACGGGGAAATATCAATAAAACTCAGAAATTGTGGAAAAAATAGCACTAGATAACCAACCGTAGTTAAGTCGAAAGGAAATAGCGCTTGGAAAACAGAATTAGGAAAAAAAAAAAAAAAAAAAAGATCAAAATCCTTGTGAGCAAAAAATAATAATAATAATAATAATAGATTAGATCAAGTTTCAAGTAATACCACTAAGATACGTGCCTCCCAACCGTTTTTATACGACGGAATTTTATATTGAATAATTTGAATTTTCACAGCACACCTATCACAAAAAATAATACTTTCTTCTCACAAAGCGTTTTTGCATCGAAATCATAAAAAAAACGAAACGTTTATTGTTCACGTTTATTGTTACATTTCTGGTATAGTTTATTCACGTGTATTGTTACATTTCTGCTATAGAATAATAATCATAAACATCAATTAAAAATTACTCCTGATATTCTAATTAATCGTTCCATCACTAATGTTTACCAATAAGTTTGAGCAAAACGTTTAGATTCCAGAAATTTCGCGATTTTTGAATTGAACGCTGGCATCATGATTAAGAAATTAAACGTCTATTAAACAAAATGAACTCAAATAGCTTCTAGCTGGTATCTATTCGCGGAAAGCTAGTAATCATTGCACGGCACAGTGGCTATGCGACCGGGAGAATACTAACCAGCCTCTGCGTATTGTTTTGTGGACTCTAAAATTGAACTGCAGTACGAGGAAGCCGCTATAGAAAATCAAGATGATTCCGAAGAATCTCTTGATATTATCTCTTTGGGGCACATCAATAATGCTTCCGTGCCACACTGATGTTTCGCAGCCCAGTGGTGTAGATGTACCAAATACCACCAAAGTAGATATAAAATAAATAATAAAGTGAAGCAAACGTACTGAAGCCAAAGTCACATCATGCCACCGAAAATAGTTGCGAAGGTTTTGTGAGGATAGCAACACATCAATAGAAAACACATAGTGTACAGGGGTTCTAACTTATGACTCAAACTCAAATTAAAAGAAAATAAGATAAAATAAATAAATTAAAAAAAAAAAAAAAAACAGCGGTTGTTGTTAGCGAAAACATAACAGCAAACAGATTTTACGAAAAGATAAAATGATTTGCAATAGTGCTTGAAAGAAGTGAAGAGTCCTGTAAATAGAGGAAGGCTGGTTGTCACTCGGACTCCAGAGAGCAACGCCAGTTGTTGCGAAGTGTCGGTCTTTTGTAATGAGCCGTGTGGAAAATCGTCCGGGAATAAAAAAAACAATAGTTCATATGAATGAAAAGAATAGAGAAAGAAATAATCTGTTGCATTTAAGTGATATTAAATAAAAAATGGAAAATGGAACCACCTTAACTCGTTAATCAAATCTAATGAAATATGTAAAAACCATCCTAAATAGGAAAACGCTATCGATGAAACTTTATCTCTACTTAAATTGGAAGAAATATATGGTTACCACGAATTCAGGTTTAACCCCGTGCGTTAATTTTGCAGTTTACCGTTTATTCTAGGATTTTATCCCTTTTGGCACTGCTATCTATACAACGCTACAGCTAGATCTAAGTCTCTTTGCATTTTCTTATATATTTTCATTGGCGAGCGCCCCCTACCATAACTGGTGTAATGCCTATTTTTCTCAGATAAATAAATTTTTGCATAGCGTAGTATACAACGAAGAAACTCGTTAATGCAGTGACAGAAGAACAAGTTTATTGTACCATGAACAATTGACAATAAGTATCTTCTATTCGTTAATCTTTAGCTCATGAACAGCGCTATAATTTTGGTCAAACATTTTGAATACTATTTTCTTCTTTTTCTTCGAGATAAAGCATATCCCATTTTTAATGTATGAATACACATTTACGCCTCATTACCAGGGGCAAGTTTTAAATCAAACTTATGGGATAAAAAAATATAAAAATATATTTCCCTTCTAAATGTTTTAGATGATGAAAGATTTTTGCGATTATTGGGACTATTTGAACCGCTGATGTCATCTTTAGTGTTATCTTCATTTGTACGGCTATACTCCTTCTGAAAATAAAGGTTCAGTCCTCAGTGCGGGCGAAAGGGCTGATGAAACGAGAGTATGCTACCTCCATAGATTAAATAAAAAGTTCAATATTCCGTGCAATTTCCTGAGTTTGCAAAAACGATTCCGGAGTTCGATAAGTTACGCCTGAATAATGGTTGGGGGTTAAGAATATAGTTTGAATAATTCGAATAATCCAAATAATATGAAATATATATTTTCGAAATAATTATTAAGATTCCCTGCACGACCGAATTTATAGTCAAGAATATTTAATAATTTGATTTAGCCAAATTCATATTATGCTTAGCGAACAATCTTGAGAGAGTTTCAAAGAAATACCTGGCGTAAGAAGGAATTTTCTGAAATATTCTCCACAAAGACGTCCGTAAAATTAAAGTTCAACTCTATTAGTGAATTGAGAACAATGTCGCAAAGTAACTGCGTAAATCATTTACAAACTTCCTGTTTGTTCGAATACTCTCATCATCGCAAGCTTAACTTTGTAAAATTGGTTCAAGTCCCGCTAAAACAGTTAATTATTATAACTTTCTGCACTTATGATTACAGTAGAATGAAACATTAGTATATGCAGGTATTAAAAGTTATTAATAATTATTAAAAAGTATAACCGTTATATATGACATAGATATATAAATGATAAAGATAAATATAGATAAATACAGCTTTATAATAGTTGATGGATTAATAAATGTTGTAAACTATTCAATTTCTAGTTTCTCCTTATATATATATGTATACCCCCCACACACACATACATATATACGAATATATATATATATATATATATATATATATATATATATATATATATATATATATATTGTCTTTAATCCTCACTCTCCATAAGCGATGCTTCTGACAAAGGGAAATAATTGCAGCTTTGTGTGTCAGAATATATCCAACTTTTAACTTAATCATTCAGTAGCCCATGCTTTGTCTGAAGCTATTTCTTATATATATATATATATATATATATATATATATATATAAATATATATATATATGTGTGTGTGTGTGTGTGTGTGTGTGTGTGTGTGTGTGTGTGTGTGTGTGTGCATTTGTGTGTATATATATATATATATATATATACTCGGGTTTTTTTTATATTCAAAAGTAATGGACTAATGAATTCAACGAGGTTGTTAGATAGTGCTCAATAAAAAGAGCTGATAATACTTGTTTATTGTTATATAAACATGCTCACATCCCGCTGCTACAAATAGCCACTTGTTTCAATCAAACAACAGATATCATCAGGCAGCGACTTGACTATTCAAAAGTTCAATGAATAATAAGATTATTCATTGAACTTTTGAATAGTCAAGTCGCTGCCTGATGATATATATATATATATATATATATATATATATATATATATATATATATATATATATATATATATATATATAGGTACATTTGATATTTTCTGTTCGAAATGCATTTGTATATTATGAAGTCCACGGATTTAGAACAATAGTGTAAAAAATATATATGAAACCGTTTTATATACGATCTTAATTTAAATATATTTTGTGTTTGGATCCAGGAAACTGATAAAAGTAAAATGCTTATTTTATTTATCGCAACCTACTTTACAATAGCTAGGTGTGATCGAGATATTCAAACAATGAGCTCATATTAGTAACTGTGGCATTTGGAGAAAGCTAATACGTATATTTTTAGGCTACTTTTTTTACTATAAGTCCCTCGTTGTATGGTACATTTATAATCTACTTCAATGAAAAAAAAATGATTATAAACACAGACACACAGACATCATCCACGAAATGTGCTTATAAAATACTACACATTTATCATACATATTAAAAATACACGCACACGCACACACACACACATATATATATGTATGTATATATTATATATACATATATTTACAACAGTTATTTTAGGCGTTTATAGGCATGTTCAGCATTGATATGTAAATTTTATGGACAAATATACACAATTTATTCCCAAGTAATTACTAGGACATTGAAAACTTGTAATGTGGGGAGACAGCTGCTGGTGCAGTTATATATATATATATATATATATATATATATATATATATATATATATATATATATATATATATATATATATATAATTCCTGCCCTCTGATGAGAAGGAGAGTATTTCTTCGAAACTCCGCGGATTAAGGACTATCCACTTATCTTGTGCTTCCTTTTTAAAATTAAATATGTTTTAACTCTTTTTCAAGATGTTTTTTAACATGTTTTATTAATCATTTGTTCATATTATAAGCTCTATTTACTTTTCGGTTTTATTGAGCTTTTACATCTGGTTGAGATTACTCACTATTACTAACTATTTAATATTTATAATATATTTTAAGTTTACCATTTTGATTACCTTGGTAAACTTATTGTAATTTATATATATATATATATATATATATATATATATATATATATATATATATATATATATTGTATTTAAATACAACAGTGTTTCATCGTAAACAACTGATGATCCCTTAAATTACATTGGTACTAAAGTGATTAAATGACATAGTGACTAAAAAGCTTTCTAACGAATGCTAAAAAATAAAAATTGATTATTTTATTTTTTTTGTATAGTTTTAAAGGTTAAAAAACTTCCAAGACTATATATATATATATATATATATATATATATATATATATATATATATATATACATAATTATATATGTATGTGTGTATGTATGTCTATTATATATATATATATATATATATATATATATATATATATATATATAATACAAGTATATATATATATATATTTATATATACAGGTATAATTATAGAGTAATATATACATTTAATGAACATTTCATTAATGTTTTTTTTTCTAAATTTTCACAATTAATTAACTCCAATAAAAATGAATGTACAATTTCAGAGGATATATAAGAATAAAACATACCAAACCAAGGACGTATTTACATCACACGAATGTTATTTTATTAGTAGTAGAATTCGTATATAAAAGTGTCATGTAAAAACATCTTTAGTTTCGTGAGTTTATGACTTACCATCATAAAGTGCAGTTTCATTCAATGTCTAAACCAGCAAATTTAAGCTCCGCTATAATATTGTTATTTTTTTAAAAATTTCTTTCGTTCTTTTGATGAGAAGAATAATAAGAATAGCAACCTCCCCACTAAAAAAAACCCCGCGGAATAAGGATATTGATGAAATTATTTTTGGAGTATTCTGTTGAAGAATAAATTGAATTTTAATTTACAGTTTTAATTTCCTTTTCTTTCCCCTATAATATATATACATACATACATACATACGTACATATATATATATATATATATATATATATATATATATATATATATATATATATATATACACATTTGTTAATATATGTGTGTGCGTGTAAATCTTTAATAATGTATATGTAAGCATTAAGTACGTACGTATTTATTTTATTTATACTGTGTGATCATTGTCCTGACCGATTACGCAATTCGAACATCTGGAATAGGAATATATATATATATATATATATATATATATATATATATATATATATATATATATATATATATATATATGTATATATATATATATATATATGTATTGGATTTACAACCGATATTTGCGGCTGTATGAATAAAGTAAGAGAACCGCCCATCTGCGTTCTTCATACCAAGAGAGATTCAAGCGAGATAATGCGTTATCCTTTTTGTAATAAAATATTTTGCACCTATGAACACAATCCATCTCTCTGCTGATATTTCATCAATTAAAATGCAGCATTATAAACTATCTATTCTATCATATTCTAAATAATTATGACAGCCCCTATAAGAAATTTCTTATCGTTGAGCACTTTCAGTTGAATTAAAGGCGGTCAATTTAGCTCTTATGCATGGATCATCGTATAATGATTAGATCACTCTCTGACTGACGTAATGAACATTTAAAATTAAAATGTTTAAAATTCAACGCTATTTCACGCGGTTAATGGTAGCCGAATAGATACGGTCTCCGCTAATCGAGCCAGAGATGTCTTGTGTCGCGGGGTTCGAATCGTTCGGTTGGTGCTAATCGTGACACCCTGCACTGAAGAATCCCGAAAGGATGAAACACTAGTGTCTGTAGGCATTTAATTATTATAGTAAAAAATAATTATATATATATATATATATATATATATATATATATATATATATATATATATATATACACACACAAAGAGAAAGAAAGAGAGTCAAACAGACGGAAAAAGAGAATGAGAGATAACGATCTCGATCTCTCTCCATATATGTATATATATATGTATATATATATATATATATATAGAGAGAGAGAGAGAGAGATAGAGAGAGAGAGAGAAAAATAAACAACCCCCCCACATATATATATATATATATATATATATATATATGCATTAATGTTGTAAACGATTAATCGAAATTGGATGGCGTCAGTACTTTCAAGAATGTCGGAATCGGTTTTAGTATCGGCATTATAGAAAAGAACAGTTAATTGTATAGGAATATAGAAATCAATCGGTAATTGTATCGCAATCGGAAAATATTACAACATTCGCATAACTAATCTATCTATCCAGCTATCTCTCTCTCTCTCTCTCTCTCTCTATCTATCTATGTATCTATCTTTATCTTTATCACTTTATATATATATATATATATATATATATATATATATGTATGTATGTATGTATTTATATTTATATAAAAATAAATATGCATATATTTATGTATGCATGCATGTATATGTATATAGCTGTAAACGTTTTTCTCTGAAACATTTCAAATGTATACATCTTAATGCATACAAAGATTACTAACTATATAGCGCCTCTCTGTGATATTTCACGTTTAATGTAACTTTTAAAAATTACCTTTTGTAAAATAATATGCTCCAATTTTACTCATTTTTTTTTCCGGGAATGTAATAACTAAACAATTCCATAAGTAATTCAATTATTAAATCATATGATAGTCACACACACACACACACACACACACACACACACACACACACACACACACACACACACACACACACACACACACACACACACACACACACACACACATAGTAGACGCAAACGATTTACCAACCGAATAAAAGTAACTACATGCAACAGCTGCTTTGAAATGAATATATTTTTTGTGCGAATGTCTATTTCGTCGTAAAATGCGAGTCGTGAAACAACTCAAAAGTGTTTATTGGATTTAAGTTTCAAAATGTCCGATTTCTTCATACAACAATATTTTCAATGATTGAACAATTTCACAATTGCAACACACAAGACAGGATCAATAATTGAATCAGCTATTAATGCTCAAAAACCCTAGGTTTTATATCCACACATACATGCACGCACACGCATACACGCACGCACACACACACACACACACACGCACACACACACAAAATATTAATAATAAT
>NC_136524.1:57025524-57028024 GCF_053919585.1 Euprymna scolopes
TGAATACATACTTACTATAATGCTTAATATAGTTTTTTTTTCTGTTATTAAATTTCTATTTATTAGACTTTCATATGATTTAATACATTGAATAATGTAGTTTTAAGATTTGGTTTGTTAAGCATCTTTAAACTGAGAAAAGCACTCCAAATTCTAACAAATATGAAATTACTATTGTAAAAATAGTTTCACAATAAACAGTTTGAGAACTAAAAATACTATATATGAAAATTATTGAATAAAATCTTATATTTTATTCAATTGTGCGGATGTTTGCCGATAATGTTTTTGTAAATAAAAAAATACTTTAATACTGACTTGTTTTAATTGAGCACGTTTTGATCAACACCGGAGTTTACTTGGATTCATTTTTAGGCATCTACTACAACACACACACATTCGTACACACACGTACACACACGTACACACATACACACATATATATATATATATATATATATATATATATATATATATATATATATATGTATATATTTATATGCATATATACATCCATAGATGTATGGATGTATGTATATATGCATATATACGTATAAATGAATATATACATATACATATATGTTCATATACATATGTATATATATATATGCATATATATGCTTTATATATATATATATTTATATATATATATATATCAACATACATGTCAATTTCGGAAATTTGTAATGTAATTTAAGTAGAATAGATATGTGTGGTGGTAGTGGTTTTGATTTAAAAGCCACAAGTATATCTAACACACACACACATGCACACACATATATATGTATATATGTATATATATATACATATACATACATATATATATAAATATTAGATATAGAACTTTCCGTATATTTATTAATATATAATGAAATAAATTGAAATTTATATGTAAATAATATATTTTGGCATCTACTAAAACAGTGCTCAATTCAAATGCAGTACAGCTTAATAGTATATATATATATATATATATATATATATATATATATATATATATATGTTAATAATCTTCATCGGAGTGTACACTGTATCCTGTGTATATATATATATATATATATATATATATATATGTACATATATATATATAGGTATGTATGTATGTATATATATATATATATATATATATATATATATATATATATATATATGCATAAACTTTTAGTAAGTAAAATATCATTCAAAGACGAAACAAGAAAGCAAAGAATTAAATCAACAATAAGACAATTCCTATAATAAATGTTCTTATTAGTCTGGTTTTATTATTATACTGAAAAAAATTGTCAAATAAATATTTTTCCTAAACGATGACTGTTAATAAGAAGTGTCAGTAAGAAGTCCACACTATTCTAGATGAAGAGCAACTTATATGACGGTAACAAAGATAGAATGGCTTTAAAGAAGGATCAGCTACTGCCCAAAATGTATTTTTGCAAAATCATTTATTATATTAAATACGAAAGAAATACCGGTTTAGCTGCAATAACTGTCCCACTCTTATCAATGCCTTAAACCAAACGTAAACTTCAAGAGTAAATTTTCTTTCCAAGACGTATCCGTTTATGGAACCCAATACTGGGGGAGGGGGCTTTTTCCCAGGTCGTTTTCAAGTTCAATGTAAACAAGTTCGTAGAGAGTCATCTCATGAATAAGCCCTCTTCAAATCACTCAATTACTGATCTTCACGGTGTTGTTTTTCCATCTAAATAGCACTCTTTAAACCTTATCTTAAAGTGGCTACCTGGCCTTGATACCGAAAGCAAAAAAGAATATTACAATTTTTGAAAGAAAAAAATGGAACAATGTTAGAATAATTAATAAAACTATAGCTTTAACATTCGCGAAGATAATAAGGAATTTGGACGAAAAGAAAACGTCCCGAGCAACGATAAGTCTTTTTCAGAATTGGTCAATAAAGGTAAAATTATCGTGAAGCAATGCAAACCATTAAAATACGGAACAATTAAAGGTAAATTCTATAAGTTTATCAATAAAATCAATGAATAGCGTTGGTAAGAACACGACCTGATGACGGGTTCAGTCGCTCCTACAGCTAAACATATACTTCTAGTTCTTCTTTAATGTCTTTTTTGAAATTCACTTCAGATAAGTCATCAAACGACTTACTGTAAAGGATAATATATATAATTAAGTGATTGATTTTGTGCTACGAAAGAGTTACTGTCAAGAATTGTAGATGTCAACTGAATGAGAGAAATAAAATTGTAAGATGGTCAACATCATGAAATCGGGAATATAAACGTTTATCATTCATTTTGTATATATATTTATATATATATATATATATATATATGAATGATAAACGTTATATAAATATACATATATATATATATATATATATATATAACTAATTCATTTACTCACATAAAATTAATATACGAAAGTATAAATTTATGCGTAAACTTTAAGTATTTGCTTCAAAAGTGCTCAATAATATGTAGAGCTAGTTAGTAAGTTATAATATATATATATATATATA
>NC_136524.1:57033024-57083024 GCF_053919585.1 Euprymna scolopes
ACATCAATATCTATACATATAATATATATATACATATACATATATATACATATGCTATATAGGTATATATATATGCATATATATATACATATATATCATAGTAAGTTATGAAAATATATATAGCAAATAAATGGAAAATATATATGGTATATTTTCAGAATTTACTACCTGGGTCTACGTATGTATTTAGCACTGTTGAAGTGAATACTGAAATTTTATATATAAAATATATCTTTGCATATTAATTCATGTGATTACATCTAGTGGTCTTATCTAAATTCCCGATTCTGAATTCTTAATATTTTTAGATATATAGTGGTTAATGCGATGATTACTGTAAATTGTGCCCACATTTTTATAAACTCAGAAATGTACATGATAAATTTTAGTTGAACCGGTAGTTCAAAATCAATAAATATTTATCAGTTCCTCATCAATACGAGCCGTTGAACATTAAGGCCCCCATCCCCCCCAAAAAAATCAAGCAAAGGAAAACCCCCAAAACAATAAAACGAATTGTTTCAAGCATCGGAAATCAATCATTTTTCGATACTGATTTCGATGTCTCAAAAAGTTCCGATTTTTCCGACTACACGTTCTGACTAATTATTTGAACACTAATATACATTCCATGCTGTAACATTACGTATTGCGAACTAGCGATTGTATACTATAAGCTGGCCACATGGTGCTATTATGACTGATAGAAAATTTTTGGTTCATTCTTTTTTTCACCCAAAGTAAGTAATGTAAAATAGATATGGATCCTAGCGAATACAGACGCGCCATAGAACAGAAATACACAAGACGAATAATCCATGGCTGCTCAGAATCAAAGCAAACGCTTCAAAATGGTCTTGCAGCAAGATGGAAGAACTTTGATAATTTATTACGACTTTAACGTGCATCGCCATTATTTGTTTGATGATTATTATCGACGAATTATGTATCCTATGGTTTGATAGTTTGTTTCGTATTTTGCATTAACCTCGCTTATCTTGTTACGATATTACGCGCAATGATGTGTTAATTTATGTAATAAAGAAAAGGTTAATTGTTGCTAAAATTTAGTATGAAAACAAGACAAAAAAACATCCAAAAGTTACACAAGTATATATATATATATATATATATATATATATATAATTGTTATATATATATATTAAATCATTATAAAATAGTTATTATAAAATATTTATCAAAGAAAAAATATTAATACACAAATTTTATTTCTCTCTCCCTCTCTCTCTCTCTCTCCTTCTCTCTCTCTCTATCCCACTGTATACATATATGTACGCATGTATATATAAATATATTCATATCTATCTATCTATATATATATATCATTAGATATATATAATTATATATATAATTATATATATAATATATATAATTTAGTGTTGCTGTTATAAAGAATATGAAAGCATATGAACGTATTTTGAGATTATCTGTACGGAATCAACACCTATTTGTAAACCATTTTAAGGTTTTTTTTCTTATTTATTCTTTGTTGACATATGTAGTTGTGTATATACTGCAAGACGGACGGTGACAGTTATATATATATATATATATATATATATATGTATATATATATTTATATATATATGTATATGTATATGTGTTAGTTTATCTGTGTATGTATGTACATATATATATATATATATATATATATATATATATATATATATGCACATGTATGTATATACAATATGATAATAATATTTATTACAGAAAAATGAACAAACCAGAATGTCATATGCATCGCATCAATATACCATTGTTAATAAATAAATATTTATTTAAAAATGTATTTGTTTATTTCTTTATAGCGTATGGAAACTTACATATATCAATACACATGAATTATAATGCTTATTATCGTAATGTTTACGATGGTTTAGATGAGGATGTGTTCATAGAAATAAATAAAAAAATTGCGATTAATAAAATTTTTTAATGTTTCTCATTTAATTTTTTGACGTTTTTTTTTTGTTGTTTTTAATTGTGGATTATTTAAACTTTATGATAAGCCATATGATACGACATATGTAATTTTGATTACATTTTATTTATCAGTAGATGATGAAACAATAGTTAACGCAACCAATACATTGTATTTGATGAGATGGGCACAAGTTGCTATCATTGATGCTATTTGTAATTATTATATCTTCATTTTCCGAATCAATTCAAATACAAAACTATTATAAGGCAACTAATATGTTTATTTTTTCATTATTTTTCATGTATGTATGTATTTATCTATGTATGTATGTATGTATCTGTCTATCTATGTATTTATTCATCTATCTTCATATATATGTACATATATATATGTACATATATATATGTACATATATATATATATATATATATATATATATATATATATATATATATATATATATATATTACATCCATATACATATCTGGAGTAAATAGGAAATTTTGAAAAAATGTTTAGTAAAATACAGTGTTGAAACTTAAATGACGAAAAATATATATTTTTTAAATATTTTAATTTCATGTTGAGACTTATGAAAAAGTTATAACAATATAGAAAATGTGGATAATGTGATATCGTTGGGAATATACGCAATTAGACATCATGTAATCCTTATTATCATCAGACCAACAACAACAATAATGATAATAATAATAACAATAATAATAATAATAATAATAACAAAAATAACAATAATAATAATAATAATAATAAGTTTAGAAGAAATAGAAAATATGTGATGAAAAGAGATAATTATAATATGATACTGATAATACATTTAAATATATATATATATGTATATGTATATATATACACTCATCTCTTTATATATAGTAATATTAATTAATAGGCAGATTTACTATGAATTCTTGCAATGTTAACATAACTATTACTATTATTAACAATAAAATAATAAAAATATCATGTGTTTAGAAAAATAAATAATTATATAAAGAATATAGTATTAATTATAAATATATATTCATGCATATATACAATGTGTAGTAACTGTTAATTCTTGTGAAGTAGAAATTAGTGACCTGCTTTTTGATAATAATAATAATAATAATAATAATAATAATAATAATAACAATAATCATATTAGTAATAATGACAATAACATTCTAACAATAATAACGATAATTATATTATTAATGATAATAAAAATAATAGTTATAATAATAATAACAATTATAATACGGGTATTATCAATATTATATGTATGTAATTATCAAAATCATATATATATATATATATATATATATATATATATTCATGTAATATGCATATTGAGATATGAAAACAGGTGTGTATACGAGTATATATATATGCATATACATATATATATACATATATATATATATATATATATATATATATAATGCAATAAAAACATTTGCTTAACACATAAGAACAAAAATAATAATAAAAAATATGACCCCTACAAATTTGAAGTTGAATGTGGTGTGTATGTTTTGTAATAGCTTGCGTCAGCCACTGACATGGGTGGGGACGATTCTTTCGGCAGGGCTAGAGGTGACAGCTGACTGTAGGCTCCGTAACCACCTTGCATGGGGTCATACATTTTCATATCGAGTTTGTTTTCAGACATAAGGTTGTTGATGGAGAACGGATGATTGAACGAGTGAGGGTTAGTTAGATGGCCCGCGCTGAGCAGGGTCTGCGTAACATCGTGGGGTATTTGACGAACCGGATGCATTTCGTTCTGTTGCTGTTGTTGATGCTGTTGTTGTTGCTGTTGTTGTTGTTGCTGTTGTTGTTGTTGTTGTTGCTGCTGTTGTTGTTGCTGCTGTTGTTGTTGATGTTGTGCAACCGCCCCCATGTTTACTGAGGCAGGTGAGATCTCACTCTTCGGCTGGACATGGTGTTCAAGTTGATGGTCAGGAGAATCGGACACCGGACTATCGTTTATCGAGTGTGATGGCGATCCGTGTTGGCTACCTGATACATTGGCCGAAGCCCGCGCGGCCATTCGCATCGCTTCCTTCTTTGGACACTTAAACCTTTTCTGCCGTCGCAGGTAGCATCCATTTTCGAACATATTACCCGAATCCGGGTGCAATGTCCAATAGCTACCTTTGCCAGGCCTGTCCGGAGTGCGGGGTACTTTTACAAAGCAGTCGTTGAAAGACAAGCTATGACGGATCGAGTTTTGCCATCGTTGCTGATTTTGTCTATAGAACGGGAACAAATCCATGATGAATTGATAAATTTCGCTTAGAGTGCACATCTTGTTGTGTGATTGTTGTATGGCCATAGTGATGAGGGATATGTACGAGTAAGGGGGTTTCGCATGCGTGTAACTTCGTCGGTAAGTTTTTTCTCGGGCTCTCATCGCCTGTGCCCTGTTGATGTTGTTTATGTCAACACCTCGCATCTGCATGGAACTGTTTATTCCGTTGATGGGTGCCATCGAACCCATGCTGGTCATCCCATTCATTGAACTAACCCCCATTGTATTCATCGAATTCATGTTCCCCATCGATGAATGCATTCCCATTCCGGTCATACCCATGCTGGTCAGTGAAGGGTTCATAGTACTGATATTGGACATGCCACCCATGGGCTGGTGTGGATAGTTCATATTGGTCATGTTCATAGATCCAACGTTCCCCATTGAATTCATGCTTGGCATTGTAGTCATGGTATAATTGTTTGTACTCACAGCATCGTACGGTGCCTTGGATGACAACATATTTGGTTGATAATAAAAGTCAGTTTTAGTTTCTGCTTGCTCGCAATTCGTCATTCACTTAACGCGCAAAACACACACAAAACTTATCAAGACAGCAGCAACATGTAAGCCAAGTCGCTTAAGTGCATCAGTAAAAATAACACCATCAGGTTTGACCCTTGGTAAATATACCTAGAGTAACAGTGGAATTGGGCCCGCCCTCAAATCGGACAGCACAAGACAAAATTTAAAAAGTCGAGCGCTGATTAGCAAGTGAGGTCTGAAAGGGGCGGCGACACAGACGTGATTGACGTGGTCAGTACAGAAACGATCGTCTCCAACCCCTCCCCGCCATCTGCCCTTTTCCTTCCCACTCTTTCTTTCTCTAACAATTTCAATATACGACCGCTGCTGCTGATGTTTTAATGCAGGAGGTGTTGGTGATAGTGTTGCTGCTTTCTCTTTGTAACACCTCCTCCCGTTACCCCCTGACACTATTCATTCTTCCCCTCCCTGTATCATACCCCGCCAGTCGATAGCATTTTCACTTGCCATTCAACAGGACGAACAAGTTAATAGCTTTCGCCCAATTTTCATTTTTTTTTCTCTCTTTACTTTTAGATTTTAATTCGACAATTTTTATACTTTTTCCTTTTTTTATTATCACGACTTGCTCTGTCTTTCTCTCTTACCTACCTACTTATCTATCTATCTATCTATCTATCTATCTATCTATCTGTCTGTCTGTCTGTCTGTCTGTCTGTCTGTCTGGGTGTCTGTCTCTCTATCTATCTATTAATTCATCTAGCTAGATTTTCCTTTTCTTTTTCTATATATAGATACATACACTATATAATACTTATCGTCTGCCTGTCTGTAAGCTTGTCTGTCTACCTGTCTGTCCTTTAGCCAGTTTTTTTTCTATCTGCTTATCGATCTAACTAGCTAGCCAGTGAGCTATGTAGTTATGTAAATTGTTAATCTAACAATTTAATTCAGTATTTATCGCTCAATCCGCATATATTTATCTAATTATCTTCCTTTCTCTATCCAATCTCTCTCATCGCACCCACACACATATCTATCTATCTATCTACCTATCTATCTATCTATCTATCTATCTATCTATCTACACACACACACACACACATTATATATATATATATATATATATATATATATATATATATATATATATATCACTGTTTGTACTCTCTCCTTATTCACACTTTCTCTTCATATATATATATATATATATATATATATATATATGTATATATATATATATATATGTATATATATATATATATATATATATATATATATATATATATATATATATATATATATATATATATATATATATATATAAGGCTTAAACGTTGCCTTTATTGCCAGCAGACTCATATCCATAGAATGGTCATCCCGTACGGAGACTTCAAAAGATGTTACCTGTTTTGTACTCGTATATTTGCTCAAACTCTAACGGACACTCAGAACGTTTATATCTGGATGATTGAGTTGCGTATTCATCTCCAACTGCTGCGATGAAACCAAATTAAAAACAAGGGAACCGAATGCCGATTTTACAAACTATATGGAGTTTTCCTATTTACAGGGAAGACTAAATCAATTCAAATTCAATATCCAAGCACAAGTATAAAATCCAAATTATTAACAGGACATACAATCTATTATCCTTTTTTTTTTTTTTAATTTTGTCTTTGTCGTTTTAATATTATCATGCGTCCCATATTTAGTCAACCTCGTTTGCAATTTATTTGTATTTATTAATCTAGTATACGTATCTAAGCGGTGTTACCTGGGATGAGGTATATTCCCGCTTTAAAAGCAAAGTAATTCAAATAAGAGTAATGTGTACATAAATACATATATTTTTACATATACGTACATCTATCTATATATACATCTATATATATATATGCACATATATACATGGATACATACATGTATGTATATATATATATATATATATATATATATATATATATATATATATGTGTATATATATGCAATTAGATTATCAACGAGTATATCTATAAGAAAATATCAACAAGATTATTTTATATTATATTATTCATACTTTTGATAATTTTTTGTAGTGTTCTTTTTTAAAATGTCGCTCCATTATACGTTTTATTTTATATCTTCTTTCATTTTTTTTTTATTAATTCTTATTGCCACTCTAAATGGTATCAAGCCAGTTTCTATATATATATTTACATTTTGTATAATTCTGATCCATTTCTTCTGAATAAAAGCATTTTGCCTGAAAAATGCTATGGCCTAAAATGTTGCTGTTTTTCTCCTTTCTCTACGTTTCCTCATTATTCTGAAGGTGTAATGAAGTTAAATGACAATTTAATTATTCAACATTTACTTAGTCTATATCTATGTATATATATATATATATATATATATATATATATATTTAAATATGTATGAATAAAGTTCAATACGAAAAATATATGAATGTTTATATCATTTCTGTATTTATTTCTCGTGTGTTGATGTGTAGGAATACAAAAAGTTTTTTAAAAAATAAAAACAAGTATGTTTCCTTCAAAAGCATATAATTTTCGACCGATTCTTTGATCTTTCTGGGTCTGAATCCATATATAAGTATATATAAATATATAATTGTCATATATATTTTATAACAACGTATATATATATATATATATATATATATCGAGAGAGAGAGAGAGAGAGAGAGAGAGAGGGAGAGAGAGAGTGATGAGTATATTCAGATAGAAAATAAGTTCAGATAATTAAAATTAACGCATTGTATTTTTCTAATTAAAGCATGGGAAACAAAAATGCGTATATAATTTTCAATAATAATAATAACATTAATAATAATAATAATAATAATAATAATAATAACAATAAAAATATTAATAATAATAATAAACTTTAATAATAATAATAATAATAATAATAAAATTTAATAACAATACTACTACTACTACTACTACTACTACTGATAATAATAATAATAATAATAATAATAAACTTTAATAATAATAATAATAACAGCAATAATAATAATATTAATAATAATAATAATAATAATGGCAATATCAATAATAAACATTATACCAATAACAATAATAATAATGATAGTAATAATAACAACAGTAATAATAATGTTATATTTATTTTATAAAGTAAATAAAATAGTGAGATAAATTAAGTGTGTATGTATATATTAAATATTATTTTTAATCATTCGCATTAGAATTTTTTTATTATTTTCACATGTGATATCAATAAATGTCCATGCATACAAGGTACGTTAACGCGAGAAAATTACATATGCTTTACTTGACAGTGAATCGATGCTTCCGTTCAATCTCGAAAGACAATGGATACCCTCGGCTAGTGTAACTGTGAGATAAGGGTTGCGCAGTCCCAATCACACTATCCCGAATCAGCACTGCTTGAGTTCAGTAGTTATAAGTCCAGGGCGCCTAGAAACAATAGCGAGAGAAGCGGAGTCAGTAAATAATTAATCCATTATATATAATATTATATCTGTACACACACACACACACACACACACACACACACACACACACACACACACACACACACACACACACACACACACACACACACACACACACACACACACACACACACACACACACACACACACACACATATATATATATATATATATATATATATATATGATGTGAAAAGGAAGCGGAGGACCGGAGGCTCGACGTTTCGGCCGAATTATGCGGGCTTTACAAAATCCTTTTCTCTGTTTTAACATTTCTGTCCACTTATCTAAAATAATATTGCACGAAAATAATGTAGACACTGGCTAATACGCTAGACACTGGCTAATAAATTTATATTTGTTCATTTTTTTTTGTATATTTGTATAATAGTTTTATATATATATATATATATATATATATATATATATATATATATATATATATATATATATATATATATATATATATTACACGCACATGATAAAATCGTCAATGCTGGTTCATCCCTATCTTATATAAACTAATCTCACATTAACTTTAAAAATATCTCAGTGAACATATGTATGTAGTATATAAATATATAGATTAAATTTTTATTAATATGTTCTATCGGATAATCCGCAATAATCTCCTCGATAATGATTTTTCATTTACTGTTACATTTGAATTGATCAAGTTCATTATTCTTTTGTCAATCATTTTCCAGAAAACATTGTTTTCTATTAGGTCAGTGCAAAAATAATGTCGTTTTTGACATTCAATGGAACGTCAAAAAAACGACATTATTTTTCACCAAACTTATATTTAACGAATAAATTTTATTGGAAGGTTTCAGTTGAATAACCACTCGTCCAAAACGGTTAAACTGAAGGATTCTCACGTATATTTTAAGAATATTTCTTTATGATATTTTAGAAGTTATGAAAGAAGTGCTTTCTACTTATATATATATATATATATATATATATATATATATATATATATATATATATATATATATATATATAGCGCGAGGAGACTAATAACAAAAAGTGCGTCCAAAACTTTTAAATAACATTATACCAAAAATTTCAATAACATTTCTCTCTAAAGTTAAAGCATCCCGAGCTATATGTTATTTCTGAGTTTAGTTCTGTGTGTTCATTTAGTCTACTTCCTTCATACAACTTGTTTATATAAATAACTCAATCCTCCACTTTATAATAAATCTATTACTAAACTTAATAAAATTATTCATTAGATTTAGTTTGTGAAAGCTTTCTTGTAAAGATATATATATAACAGCCATACACACAGATCTATTTAGAAATATTATTGGCTACATATATGCATATATGTTTTCAGTGCAATTGCTTTAGAGAAGCAGGGTCTTCAAACCAGATTTCTCCTCATCTAAAGAGATTGAAGCGGAAACATATGTAGCAATAATATTTGTATATAAAAAATTACTATAATTAAGCTCTGTTTATCATTGAGCACTTTTTGATAAACACTGAAGTTTTATGAGACTTACACTAGACTTACACCTAGGAAACAACCACAACACAATCATTACATATATGTGTGTAATGTGTACATATATATATATATATATATATATATATGTGTGTGTGTGTGTGTGTGTGTGTGTGTGTGTGTGTGTATGTATATATAATATATATATATATGTATATATAGAGAGATAGATAGATAGATAGATAGATAGATGTTGAGCCTGGCTAGTACCATATGGGTGACCATTTGGAAATTCTAGGTGCTATGTATGCTTTCCGCTTACATCGACATTATTTCTAGTCGTCCTTAATCTCCACTTGTAACTGGTATTTAACAATATCGGCTCAGGAGAAGAGTGATTGCACAGCCCTTGCCATAAAAAATTTGACGTGCAAGCACCCTTACAGTGGGTATCCCTTGTCTGCCAAGACTGAAGGAAGCCATTGTATATATATATATATATATATATATATATATATATATATATATATATATATATATATAGTAAGTTGTAAAATATATATGACGATTAAGCTACACAGAATATTCCGCGTTTCATCCACGCTAGAATTCTTCAGGCTTATGCGAAAATTGTGTGATCTCTCGCGTTTTTATATATGCATCTTCTATTGAGGTTTTACTTAGCTAATCAGCTTTCTAGTAGTCACCGCACCCTTCCCACTCAGCCAATGAGCAGGCACATAATGGACAAAGGCCCAGTTGACCTCCCGTTGGCCCGTCCCTTTGCTCTATTTCGCGTAGATATCTAGTGCCTTGGCCTGTTTTTAATCTAGGTTACTTTTTTTTATTTAAAAATTTTTTTTATGCTATATATATACATATGTATATATATATATATATATATATATATATATATATATATATATATATTCACACAGGCAGTGTGATTGACTATATGGTTAAGTGTAGGTTTTACTCATTTAGAACTGCTTTAAAGCTTTACCGCTCATTCATTCTGCAACTAAATTTCAAACAATTTTTACAGTTCATAGATCACTTTCTTACTGATCTTTTGAAATAAAAAAACTATCCAACTTCAGTAAAACAAAAAGATGATAAAATTACTGGTGTTCAAAAGTCCTCGTAATTAGTAAGGGACGTGAGAAACGGTTTCTTTGATTGGCCGTTGGTTACTATAGCAACTTTTTCAACATTGACGTTTTAGAGAGGATTCCTTTAAATTGGCCGTTGGTTACCATGGCAACTTTTTGTCGTCAACATCTTCATAAATCATAGTGGGAATGTCGCTCGCATGCATTCTTATTGGGTTATATAAAGAGATGTTACAACAGCCATGCTCTTGCTGTGCTAGGGCTGATAATATATCGCTTACGACGTAGCCCGTTAATTTTGTTTTTTTTTTCTCTTTTTTGTCCCTTCTTTCTGTTTATCTATTTAATTACGTTTTGTACTTGATTTTTTTATTTAATCAATTTAAAAAGTTGGTAATATTTTTTTATGGATTGTTGACAATGCGTATGATATTGAACATAAAAAAGAAAACAAAGTTTCAAAGAAAAGCCTGGAAAATCCTCCGTTGAGTATATAGGTCGGGAAGTGACCTCATGCACACGCATTCTTATTCTTTTCTTTCCTCGATTAGTGATGCGAATTTATTTATATACTTAAATTATTTTTTTTTTCCAATCCAGAGTGTCCTTTTGAGGCGTTGGATTTTCCGCACATTAAAAAAAACGAACATGTGTATAATTTTGTCCTCCTGGGAATCAAGCAAATCGCAATTTGTTTGTGCATACGGCAACATCCTCCGCTTCCTAATAAATATACTAATAAATTAACTCCAATTCTTTGGTAGATCTTGAAGTCATTTTTGACAATATATTACTAATGCGAGTAGTAAACCATACGGATTCCAACCACTTTCTATCATTGAGTTGCTTCGTATTAGTTTAATCAATTTAGATATAATAAAGATAAAATTAAAACTAATGATATAGAAAAACATGATGTTAATCTTTCTATATTAATGTGCCTCTCCTTATCAAAGGCCAAAAAGCACTCGAGGATAAGGGTTAGTGGAATTTTTCAGTTGGATTGATTTTCAATTGGATTGATGGAATTACTATAGGAAGTATTTAGAAATATGATTAATTAAAAAAACAGCTCGACGGATATTTGTTGACATTATACAATTCAAAAAACGATTCAACGAATATTTGTTGAGATTAAACATGGAAAACGACAATGTTGTAGTCTGTAAGGAAACGCTCCCGCAGTATTGTGCTCGAAAGGTGGAAATTTCTTGAAAAGAAGCTCTGCTCATGGAAGTTCCGTTTGGTTTTAAATTCAGACAGAGCGAAAACGTAGGTCTTTACAGTGTTGCTAGAAAGATAAGTTATTGCTGAGAAGGTTATAACAGTTGAAGAATAGGTCGAACATTTTTTTATACAAATGGTTCACTATATATCATGTCCGAAAAGCAACTCGAGGACGAGGGTGAGCGAGATTTTTCAGTTACATGATGTAGGAGTACGATGAATGGATTGAGAGATACGATTTATTCACAAGACGAATCGTTGGATATTTGTTAATATTGGACTTGAAAACGACCATGTAGTATGTGGGGAAACATGCCGACGATAACTTTTGATTTATATATTTTATATTTTATACAATTTCAAAAATACAACATCGAGAATCGAGCGCACAGCCATCTAGCGTGACGTCGCCATTTATTCTCACTGAGCTATGGGATCGGCGCTCGTATATGATATCCCCAAATTCATATCTCATATCGGAGACCACATTTGCATTAGGTATATAAGCAGCAGGTGGCATCATTAAGCGACAGAACTCAATCAACTATTAGAGTAGAAAGCTTTCTGGCATTTAAGAACCGCAACAGTGAAGGGGTGAAATTTTGTTTCCAAACGGGTTTGTCGCGGATATGTACGTCGAGGGGGTTCAAGTGCAACGAGCTCATAAGAGAACATTCCACTGAAATTCTGTAAAATAGGCACAGAGATTCAACACTGCTGCGATGGGACAGTGGCTGGAGCTTAGTTTACAAAGTAGGACCTATTAGATTGAAAACGTTTTTATACCCTATCTGAAGGATAAATAGTGGTAAATGCACCAGGCAACAATATCTCATACATGTTGGCCGCGTAGATGACACTCAAGTGTGAGTAGTCTCCTAACTCGATAGAGGGAAACCATCTTCTTTGCAGCAGTCTCCTCAATGTATTTGTTCCAGTTCATATTGCCCGTGAATGTTAGACCGAAGAGTTTGAAGGAAGAATTCATCAGGTCGGATGTTTTTTCTCATGGATATCGGTGGTTGGAGAGGCGTCTTGTAATTGTTAAAGGAAAGCAGCTTAGTCTTACTAGCATTAAATGTTACCATCCATTTGCGGCTCCATTCCACTATGGTCAGGAAGTCATTTTCTAACGATTCTGCTATTGTCTTAGATTTGTGTACATCTGTTCTTCCCGCATGCATATTATAGAGCGCTGTATCATCAGCAAATATACCCGTTTCGGACATAATATTATTAGGGAGGTCGGTTATGAATATCAGGAATAACAGTGGTCCAAGGCGCGATCCCTGCGTCCCTCCCGCATTAATGTAATGCTGCTTGGATATACGTCGGCCAATGGCAATTTGAATGGTTTTATTGTCTAAAAAGGATCTAATTATATTTAGTATAGGTCCAGTTATATCGTACGTATAATATTACTTTTATTTGATTGCACATTTTAAACTTATACAAAAATGGAATGATTTTTAACTAATACTGTAACTTTACACACGTTTAGACAGTATTAACATGTAGATAATCGGGACACAACACGTTGTAAACTCTGTCGCAAGAAACATTAGAAAGGAAGAGGAAAGAAATTCAATTCACTATTTTATGCTTTAATAAAATACCTTTATTAACTTTCCCCGGCCACGCGTGACTATATACCTCGGTTGTGACCATCGCCCACGTGTCTCTAGCGTGATGATCCGCTTCCGCACACGTTCTCCTTTATATAGTCTTTTTTTTCCATGCCGTGATGTTATATCCCACACGGCTCGGTCATTTGCATACAGTTGCCATATGCGCGTGCCTACCATGTTAAAATAAAAATTCTATCTCATTCTTCCATATGAAATATCTTTGCTTATTGTTATAGTAATATGGGTAGTTTAAAATAGCTCATATCATCAATTGTCTGAGCGGTTGATGCAAAATGTGGCACTATATTGCTAATAATATAGGACAGCAATGGAAAATAAAAAATCAACTAGTCAGAATTAACTTAACTTTTCTCATACGCTATATTTTATTTCAATATTCAATGAGTGGTAAATAATTGTGAGATAGATAAATATATAGATATAGTTGGATAGATAGATACATAGATAGATAGATAGATAGATAGATAGATAGATTGATAGATAGATAGATAGATAGATGGATGGATAGATAGATAGATAGATTTCATTATTTATCATTCCAAAACAAGACTATTTAATTTACACTCATACGTATTTATTGATTTTTCTGAAGTGCGTATTACACGTGCTTCGTAGAATAGCAGAAGACCATTTACAACCCCTCGGACGCAAATTTATATTCCAATACACACACACACACACACACACACACACACACACATATATATATATATATATATAAAATAAATATCCACTTATCTAGTGTCTCCTTTTCAGATTAAATGTTTTTAATATATAGATAGATAGATAGATAGATAGATGGATAGATAGAGATAGAGAGATGTCACCCATTTATTAGCGTCAGCGCCAACATATATAAGAAATATCTTCTTAAAAGTTAATATCTGTAATCAGATGACAGATATGAATTGATTAGATTTTTTAGTGACCGAAACATTACTAAGGTTGTATAATGATATAATAAAGTTTATATATATATATATATATATATATATATATATATATATATATATATATATATATATATATATATAAATGATGAGAATAATGGAAATAGTATTCCGACAAAATAGGGAAATAAAAAGAAAAAGAAACAAACCGAGTTACGTGTTCATCAACGTTTCGTCCTTATTTCGATTTAGATGAAACGTTGACGAACACATAACACGGTTTTTTCCTTTTTATTTTTATTTCTCTTTCTCTCTCTTTTCTCTCTCTCTCTCTCTCGCTATCTCTCTCTCTCTATATATATATATATATACCCACACACAGACACACACAGACACACAGACAGACACATACACACACAAACACACAGACAGACAGACACACACACACATATATATATATATATATTTATATTAAATTGTGATTCAATGAATTTAAAAAAAAACTCATTTAAATTAAATGAAGTGGTTGAGTTTCATATCAAAGAATTTTTATTATTCTAAGCAAGACAAAGAATGCTTTAGAAAATTAATCTCCATAACCTATAGGGTTTCGATGTCTACCATCTCATCAGAGGAGAGAAAATATTAGCAAATACTTATAAAGGTATGCACCCTATTTGCTAAAGTCAATAAGACACGGAAAGTCAAAGTCAAAATAATAAATTTATCAGAAGTCCTGTAGCAGGAAGATTTGCAGAAAAAGGATATGAATGTTTTTTTAGATCCAGCTTGCTTGGTAAAATCCATGTTATGCGTTCTTTACATCCGTTTGGTAATGAGGTCCAAGTTATATATATATATATATACGAAGCCCATTCAGTTGAGATGTGACAGACACAGACAGACGCGATTTTTATATAATTATAGCGTTTTAGTGCCCTGTGCTTCATAAGTAAGTTGCTGGAATCTGTGTTAAATAGATAGCAAGATAACCTCTTTAGTGAAATGCAATACGGTTCCCGTTCTGCTACATCTACTGCAGATATGCTAACAGTTATATTTTATAAGATTAACGAGACTCTGTAGGGGATTTCCTTTCAAGGGCAATTACCCTTGACATATCAAAGGCTTTTGATAGGGTATGGCATAAAGGCCTACTCAACAAAATCCTCAGCAACTGTATAGCTGGAAATGTCTTTTCAATTTTTAAAGCATTTCTCTCCGATAGATTCATAAGGGTAGTTGTTGATGGGCAGAAATCAAAAATTCACAGTATTATTGGTGGATTACCTCAGGGATCCATCCCGGGCCCAATACTCTTTCAGATCTACATCAATGATCTTCCAAATCATATCCTTAGATCATACATGGACGTTTATGCTGACGTCACTACCATTTATGGCAACACTTCAAAGACCGTAAACAACCAAGTTCTCTCTGATTCTCTATCCTCTGATCTTGATCACGTGATGTAATGGGGAAAGGTGGTGACCGGTTAATTTTATTGCATTAAAAACTAAGCTTCTATATTTCCATCATCAATGCTTAGATCCTCGTCTGACAACAATGTAAGTTAATGGCTCTCGTCTTGGGGAGGCTCTATGTTTTGACAAGCTTCTGTGTCTGACCTGATCTGAGATGGAACATGTATATCAAATCCGTTGCCAAAGCTGCTGGAAAAAATGGTGGGATGGTTTTACCGCTCCAGTAGATATCTCACTGGTTATGCATTTCTCTATCTGTATAAGAGCCAAGTATGTCCAATGATGGAGTACTGTCGCAACATCTGGATAGAAGCTGCTAGAAGCAGCTTAATCTGTTGACTGAGTCACAATAGACTTCTTAGCCTAGTAGAGGATGCCCTTTTCTCTTCCTTTCAACCTCTTTCGCACAAAAGAGACGCTGCAAGCCTGCCTCTGCTTTATCCTTATCGTCTGAGCTCAAGTCTATGGTCCCTTTTTGCATGACTTTCACAACAAAAAAAAACACTAGTTTAGCTGAAACTACTACCACTAATCCCTCCCCAATTTATTTCTGCCTAAATCTTAACGTAGATTCCATGAACAAAACCTTTTTCTTGGAACTGCACGTCCTTGGAACTGTTCAGTTTTCCTGCTTTCCAACTGACTACAATATGGTTGTCTTCAAGTACAACATAAACAAGTTCTTGATGAGCCGTTCCCCTTAAGTAAGCCAATTTACCAAGTTACCACCACGAACAATTAATACGTATTTTCCCATTGATTACTGTATACTCATTAACCCTTATCCTCGAGTGGTCTCTTGGTCTTGATAAGTGGTGACTACTTTGTAAAAATAAAAAAAACACACACAATCAATGATTTCCCTTACTCTTTATTTGTGCCCAAACCTAAACGTAGACTTCATGAACAAAGTTTCTTTTTTTAGAACTGCACGCCTTTGGAACTGTTCCGTTTTCCTGCTTTCCAGCTGACTATGATATGGTTGTCTTCAAGTCCAACGTAAACAAGTTCTTGATGAGCAATATTCTTAAGTAATCTAATTTACCAAATTTCCACCACTGACGATTACTACGACATTTTTCCATTGACTACTACACACTCATAAACCTTATCCTCCAGTGGCCTCTGGGCCTTGATAAGTGGTGACTCCTTTGTAAAAAAAAATAATCTGTTTGGATGGACATCTTATTATACATATCCATATGAAATTTTGGATTATTTTCAATGGCTTATATAATAAATACCCGCTTTTCTAGCACATAGGTAATCGTAAATAGCAAGCGTCCTCGTTTATGTAGGTTAAAATAAATAAGAATGGAAGGAGATATGTAAAACGTTTGGGCGAATATAGGTGAAACTTAAACGGTGAATGTCGTCTGTTTTTGTCAGGGTGGGGTCACGAATATAAAGGAACGTGGAAAATAAAGGTAAGTACAAAATAAACAAACAGTAAGCAATCTATACACACACACACACACACACATATATATATATAAACATATATACGTATATCGCGTATTACTGTGCGAATATGAATAAGAGCAATTGCTTTCTTTTACATTGCCCATATAAAGTGAAAATGTGTGCGTGTGTGAGGACACTTCCTAACCTATATACTCAATGGTTTTTGACCTACTAACTTCAATTTTTTTTATATAGGTTATTCAGATATGTGGAAAACTTTTTAATCAGTTTTCATTCGGAAAAAGGCACTGCTACGTGGTTAACATTGAAATCGTACGTGGTGGGAAGGGGGTCATCAGATTTTTATCTCCTTGTCAACTGTTTCACGACTGCGCGTGAATCATTCGCAATTCAGGCTCCTTATGTTAAGGAAAAATAGGTTTGAAAACACCTTCAAAAGAATGTCTCAAGCTGGCCTAATTTATCGCACTTAACTCATTATCTTTAGGCTTGGGTTTCGATCTCAGCTTGGGTATTTTTTTTAATTAACAATTAATGAACTGTTTAGAAAAAAAAAACATTATACTCGCATGCACATGACTCAGTAAATTGTCATAATATATATATATATATATATATATATATATATATATAAAATAGCTGGAATCTCGGGTTGCGCGGTCGTATAATACGCTTCAGCATATTGTAATTTATGCAGATTGCGTATGTATTATTATAGAATCAATGTTCTATTGATTATTATATATTACGATGAATAGTTTGTCCTGTAGACCAATTCGGAAACAAAAATAAATAAATAAATAAATAAATAATGATGATGATGATGATGATGATGATGATGATGATGATGATGATGATGATGCTACTACTACTAATACTAATACTAATACTAATACTAATAATAATATCGTTCATCAAATTCCGTTTCTGCTTTTGGGCTTTTTGTCCCGGAAAAGTCACTACTGTGAATGTTTTGTTTTGAAATACGAAACGAAGAAATGATTTGCGACGATTTCAAATTATACCGCTTCCTTTATCATAAATTGAACTCATTAATAAGATCAGTCTACCGCTCCAGTAAGTATCTTACTGCCGACGCGATCCTCTATCTGTATAGCGCCCTAAAATGGAGTACTGTTGCAACATCTGGGCAGGAGCTGCTCGGCACACTTTATCTTGTCTTGATAGAGTTCACAACCAGCTTAAAAACCTAGGAGGTCATTCCTATCTTTCTTCCCTGCACCCTCTTTCCCACAGAAAAGACGTCGCGAGCCTATCTCTGTTCTATCGCTATTTTCATGGTAAGTGCTCGTCTGAACTCCAAACTATCACAAAAATCCACTCGACTAACTAAAACCACTATATATGATTTTCCCCATTTTCTATCAGTGCCTAAATATTAACGCAGATTCCATGAACAGAGCTTCCTTTCTAGAACCGCTAGCCTTTAGAACACTGTTCCACTGGAATGCTTTCCGGCTTAATACTACATGGTGGCCTTGAATCTAATGTATACAAGTTTCTGTTAAATCGTCCTCATAAATAATCAAATTCTAACGATAACTTCACTACCAACTTACATTCATAAACCCTTATCCTCAAGCGGCCTGCGGGCCTTGATAAGTAGTGACCCCAAGTATATATATATATATATATATATATATATATATATATATATATATATATAAATTTCAAACAAGTAAATTTTTTTTTTACTTTCATAATATTGCGTTGTAATTTAGCTTTCAAGCGCACCTGATGCATATTTTCTTTTATAGAATGAAATACTTTAAGAACAACACTCGTATTTATTACAAATATCGACTCGTACTCTTACAAATACAATTTTATATCCAATAAGTTTTTATATATTTTACTATTTATTCTTATCGCTATTTTCTTTCATTGGTTATGTTAAGAGGTCAGAGACGATAACCTTCTACCCGTCTATACCTTTTCCTTCTACTCATTAAATATATTTTATTAAAAAAGAAAGTTTCTATGCATCGATACTGAACTCGTTTTGATTGACTACGAAATATACATTTAACCAGTCGCTGCGTTTCTTCCGGATGACACAATTTTAGCGTTATGTGATACTGGAAACTATTAAGCTCTTACGCATAAAATAAAACGAAATTAAAATATCACTAGTTTAACGTAATTAGGAATCATTTAAACTGCCCATGTAAAAGTCATGTCTATAGATTATTGGCAGAAGTTCACACAGCAAAAGTTGAATATCTTTACATCTAAATTGTCGATAATTTGCGTTTAGACTTAAGCACAGAGAGTGAATGAAAGTGTTGACTCTTGTAGCTAAGTTGTAGCTTGTGGTTTGTTGCGGGGGGTTAGCAGAGTGTAGACTGGAGCAGTTAACACAAGGATAGACGAAGAATGTTTCATCTGTGAGGAAGAGGTCGTAGAAATGAGAAAATGACATCACCTACTAGATGCGGCTAATAAACACAATTAAGAATATATTTTCTTAAAATATAACTCAATACAGATTAGGCAAGAATAAAATAGACATAAGGTTTACTTTTGGATCCCACGTTTCTCTCGCTTTCCTTTATTTTCTCCTTTTACTTCTCAGGGCGCATGACTAATGCTTTCGACAAATCGAAAACAATTGGTATTTTCTTAGTAGAAACACATTTACCCAACGCTTATATGTTGCTAAATTTGATTACGAATTAATCGCAGCAGGCTTTTTTTAGCTCCTTACATCAGGTAGCTTGATGCCTTGTCTGGTGTTGCTTGAGTCCTTTTAGCGGGCGTACACACATAATATATATATATATATATATATATATATATATGTATGTATATATATATACATATATATATATATATATTACTATCATAGATTGTATTACAAAAGATCCGATAAAATCAAACCCATACCATTGATTCCGAACATAACGCAAGATAAACAAACCGTCAACTATGGGATATATATATATATATATATATATATATATATATATATATATATATATATATATATATATATATATATATATATATATATATATATATATTAAGTTTATTTTACCTGATGTGACCCGATCTGACTGTCTAAGGGACAGCCTCTATCAAACCTCTGCTTTCAATCTTTGGTCTACAAACCTGAGACTTGTCATGAGAGGAATTTGGATTTCTGGATCAAGTTTACTTTGGTTTATAGCCGGTAAAAGTAGCGACTAGCATCTCAAAATAGAACCATGGAACTTGGCAGGTGTAAGCCCACTAAATTTCTCATAGAAGGTATTCAAAATATAGATTTATACATTGAAGTCGTATTTTTTTTTTTTTTTACTATTTCTTATTTATTAGATGATAGCTCAAACAGTAACTAGTAAGACTGCAGCGCTAAATGTTGTGGCTTCGATACTAGTTGAATGGTAACCTAGTTTTTAACCTTTTAAAATCACTACTACGTATTGGGTGCAATAGTATATACCTACATACTCTGTATTAATTAAAATATTATATTTAAGCGTATTTTTCGGCCAGGCCACGCCATGCCGCTTGTTAATATTATACAAAAACTGAGTCAATCAACGTTCGTTTCCCTTAGGCAAATATGATTATATATATACATATACATATATATATATATATATATGTATATATATATGTGTGTGTGTGTATATATATATATGGGCGTGCGTGTTAGTGTGTGTGCGCGTTGTTGTGCGTGTGTATGTTTTAAGATGAAATGCAAGACATCTGAGAAAGTACAATATCCCGAGAACAGTATGGATTAAATCGGATCAATAAAAACGACAGCGTGGATATAACCTTATTATAATGTAACAGCGGTAAATATGCTAAAATGTCCACTCATATATACAAGTGTAATTTATTTGTGGCTAGTTTAATTAAAGATTGTGTAAAACTTAAAAGAAATAGAAACGGCATTGCTAGCTAAATTTTAATCGCTGGCAAGCCCTTTTACTAATCACACACACATACCTACACTAACACACGCACACACACACACATATATATTTTCAGAATGTGAGAGATTGTATACAATAAATTCCACAGCCAAACAACGTCGCAACCCACAAGAGCCATGACAGTCAACGAACCGGAAGTTAAAGATTCGAGTTTCGCCTTCATTTGGGCTCATCAGTTAGAGACATCCGAACTCAGGATTCGAAACCCGAGCTTGCTAGGCAAGCATTTTACCAACTGAGCAAACGCCCCGCACACAAGAATTTGTATTAATCAACACAGATCAAGCAAACTGCGCCGAAATCACTTGATATACTGGGTACTGAGATTTGGGAAAATCTTTGTGATCGGTTTTCGGCCAGAAATTTGGCGTTTAAGGGGTCAAAGTTCAACAATTTGGCCTTTGAGGATTCTACCAAACTCCTCCGACAATTGCGGTCTAAACACTTGAAATTTTAGATATAGTTTCCTTGGACGTGGATCTAATTTAATAACTTGATTTGGGCCCAAAACAATACATGTTAACGGGCCATAATAAGGGTCAACGTTAAAAAATTTGACCGTTTTTTTTTTTTTTAATTTGTTTTGCTCAACATACACCTCCAAACACCCAGTCAATGCCGGGCTGAAATGCTATATATATATATATATATATATATATATATATATATATATATATATATATATATATATATATATATATATATATATATATATATATACATATGTATATATATATATATATATATATATATATATATATATATATATTATGACTAATAAACATTCCAAAGCCAAAGATATATTTTATTTCAGATCAATAGTCGTTTACACGTGTTTCATTGCATGATTTAAATTCACCAAACAACTCTCACGGCACAGATTTATGTTCCTCGCAAAATCAGTTGGATACTTTCTTGTTTGTCTAGAAATGGTAAAAGGAGCCCGATTTATTTACAATGTCCTCAAAGAATTACTCTTACAACTTTTACAACTGTCCTGCTCTTTTTACTAGAATTTATCCATATTTATTCAAGGAAAAAAACTCCAAGAAGTTTTTTTTTCTTACGAACATAAATCTGTCTCTGACAACAATAGTATATTCTTTTCATTGTTTTGACTCTCGAGTATATATCCGACACAGTTAGACATAATCAATCAACCGAGAACCACATCACTCTACATATAAAAACATATAAGATATCAATGGATGAGAATAAAAACAAAGAAAATAATATTCTGTTGTCATAGCCCCACTGATGAGTTGTATGGAGAATTTCCAACATTCAACAAAATACGTATAAGACACACCATATTAACAATAAATATTTACAATAAAAAACTGTGAGTGTGAAATAATTATATCTTTATCTTTGCAATGTTTATTGGTGATATGTAAGCTCTGAAAATGTACATATATCGTTATTGCTTTTAATATAGTGTGGCAATCTGAAAAAAAATCATTGTATGCATAAAAATATATTTTTTCTAGTAACACAAACACACACATACACACATGGGCATATATATATATATATATATATATATATATATATATATATATATATATATATATATACTAGCAAAAGTTCCCGTCGTTGACTGGGTTCAAAAACAGCCTACAGAAAATGGACTCTGATTTATGAAATATGATAGGTTATGAAAAGGAAGAGTTGTAAATTTGGGTTTAATTTGGGGGTATCAAAACCAAAGCAAAATATTATGAAAGTAAAAATAAAATAGATAAACCCCATAATTTATTATACCATATCTGTTCACACTGAAACAGTTATTACAATATTCTGTGGATCTATATTAAAAAACCTTGTTAAACTTTGTGACATATTTCCATTCTATGGAGGTCAAGTGCGAACGAACACCCCATGATTTTATTATACCATATTTCTTCAAACTGAAACATAATTATCAAAGTATACTTATGCAGATATGAAAAGTGTTTATTAAAGTTTGTGCCTATTTCATTCTATGGAGGCCAGGTGCGAAGGCAGACTCCATAATTTTATTATACCATCCCTATTTAAGTTAAAACATACTTATCAAAGTATTCTAAAGTACATCTATATCAAAAACACTTGTAAACATTTTTTTAAATTTATTTTATTTCCATACTTTGTGGACCAGGCGAGAACGCAGACCCCACAATTTTATGAACCACCATTCTGCCAGATCAAACATACCCATTCCTGTGTCTCGATATTTATTCTATCATTATATGTAATCAGTTTTTTAAAAGAGTCAACCATATAGGAGCCTATTCGTGACCAGACACTCACAAACACATGCACACACACATTCAGCTTTATATTATATATATATATATATATATATATATATATATATATATATATATATATATATATTGTTATATACACCCAACAGACACCGGCTGGGAATAACTAACTTATTAGTATTGTGATCTGTACTTACCAGACACTTGCTCGCAATAAATAACTTATTAGTATTGTGAGCTCCACTCACAATACACTGGCCGGAAATGAATAACTTATTAGTATTGTTATATGTACCCACCAGATACTGGCTGGCGATAACTAACTTATTAGTGTTGTGATTTGTACTTACTAGACACTGGCTGACGATAAATAACTTATTAATATTGTGACCTGCAGCTACCATATACTGGCTATCTATAAATTAGTAAGTCACCCATTTATCACTTGAAAAAAAAAAATTTCCATCTCTCTCGTCGTATACGTTCCCTCTAATTCAGAAAAAAAGTTATCGGACAGTTGAGCGTGGATTGGCTTCGACTGAGGCTCTTAATTGACCCTTGTCAGCATCCGACGATCAACCACTACGTTCAGCATCTTCAAAACTCTCGTCACCTCTACGAAATGTGAGCCAAACGTTTCGTTGATATCGCGAGCTTTTTCGGCAGCTTTTCGGCCTATCTTGGATTGAAATAAGAAAATTGTTTTAATTTTCTTTTTTCATTTTGTATTAAACGTGCTGAAAAGAAGACATGATTGTTTTAAAAAGATTGTTATTTAAACGATTAGATAAAGTGAAGAAGCGCTCTTTAAAATTATATATAAAGTAAAGGTATTTTAACAAAAACTTATTTGAAAATGCATCATTTAAAATCAAAATTTTAAATTGTGCAAGAACTTTCTTCTTAACCTAATAATATAGTAATTGCAGCTTTAGATTAGGTTTATGTTCAAGAGAGATAGAGAACAATTATCTGTTATTTGAACCGTCGGTTCTTAAAATAATAATTTATGACATATATATATATATATATATATATATATATATATATATATATATATATATATATATAAGCGCATAAGCCTGAGGAGTCCTAGAGTGGATTAAACGCAGAATATTCAGTGTAGCTTAATCGCCATATATATTTTATGAATTACTAACTAGCTCTACCTACGTATTGAGCACTTTTGAAGTAAATACTTAAAGTTTACAAATAAATCTATACGTTCGTATATTAATTTTATGTGAGTAAATTAAGTAGTTGTATATATATATATATATATATATATATATATATATATATATATATCTTTGGGATTAAGGCAATACAAAACAGAGTACAAAACGAACTTCGAAATCTAGTAGGCGTTGTCCTTTTCTCCTCCTTGCTACGTTTTTATTGCAGAAGAAACCAGGTGAACCTATCCCTGATCTATCGTTATTTTTTATGGCAAGCACTCGACTGAGCTTAACTTTATTACCCTAGCCGCTGTAAAACATCCAGAGCAAACACTCGCCTAGCTACAATCACTATCAGGAATTTCCCTTACCTTTTTCCCGTATCTGTGCCATAAATCAAACGAAAATACAAATGAGGAAAGCTTTTTCTCAGATCTGCTCATCTGTGTACACAATACCGCGAAACTGCTTCCCAGCTGACTAGAAGCGGTTGTTTTAAGTCAAACGTAAACAAGTTTTTTAATGAGCCGCCCTCTTAATTAAATTTATTCATATTTAATTTTTACCATCACAGATCGGCACAGTGTTGTCTCATCTGACTCTCATTAACCCTTATGTCTGAATAGCATGCATGCCTTGATAAGTGGAAACTATAAAATTACAGAAAGAAAAAAATAGTCTATTGTATCATTTAGAAAAAAAAAACTGCATGTGAGCTATATCAGGCAGTTCGTTTGATTCTGACAAACGTTTGATTCATCGAGTATTCCCACCTTTTCATAGAACTGACATTAATGTCTTTTTAAAATCCTTTTTTGACGTCCACTTAAGGGATTATCCGTTATCCTCTAAATCGAGCTAACAATGCGACTAACTACCGAAAAAAATAAACCTTGACCTCAGGTTGTACATGGAAAAGAAAGAATTCTCACAGTTAAATTTATTTTGTTGTAACGGATGGAAAAGTGGTCTTAATTGTATTCGTCTCAATGAATACGAGACTGTGTGTTTGTCTGTCTGTCTCACACACACACGCACGCACACACACACACATACATATATATATATATATATATATATATATATATATATATATATATATATATATACCTGTGTTAATCTACTTTATTTCCTTATAATATATCCCAATCCTTATTTAAGAAGTTCATTGTAATTACAGAGCAATATAGTGAATGAATGACAAAGGTCTATATTCCAAACATATAATGAGATATTCAGAGCTTCTCTTCCAATTTTCGGACTTTTAATCATGTCAAAACGGAGTTTATTTCCTTTTGACGGATTGATGATTGCTATTACTTCTGATGAGTTAAGGGCAAAATAGATGCACTAAGTGATATAATAATTAAGTGATTGATTTTTCACTACAAAACAGATACTATCAAGATTTGTAATTGCCAACTGAAATAAAGGAATAAATTATAAGATGGCCAACATCATGAACTTTGGAATATAGACTTTTGTCATTCATTCACTATATATATGCATATATATATATATATATATATATATATATATATATATATATATATATATATATATATATATATATATATGCATATATATACACACATACACATATATATATATGTATATATATATATATATATACATGTGAAAGGTTCGAGAACTCTAGTAAAGTTCTCGATTATAAACAAAAAATCAGAATCATCGGGTAATATTTATTTATATATGTATTACTGAATATATATTAATATGGATATTACAGTAAATCAGAACATCAGTGGAGTCGGTTTAAAATCCAAGACGAAAGGGTAAAAAATCTCATCGCTTATGTCAGATTCTCATCAGCCACTGTTTATATAGAGTCCTATAAGTGACTAGAGGTTAGTCGCGTTTTTATTTTTGCATTTGTAAAGACAGTACCAATATTTATTTTTTTTCTGACACACACACGCACACACACACACACACACACACACACACATATATATATATAGAGAGAGAGAGAAGGAGAGAGAGACAGACAGACAGAGGCAGAGAGAAATAGAGAGAGACAGATTAAGTTAAGACGATAAAGCTTAAAGTGACATAGAAACTTTCTTACATTATCAAATCAATAAGCGTTACAAGAATAGAAATAAAGGAAAAACCTCTTTAGACCATGGAATTTCGAAGCTAAATGCTTCTCGTTTCAGCTTAATTTGATTACGTATGTATGTATTTGTGTATATACACGCACACACACACACACACACACACACATATATATATATATATATATATATATATATATATATATATATATATATATATATATGACACACAGAATCTACCGTAGGTAACAATGAATGAAATTCGTTACCTGGTGTTTATATATATAATCGCAGTGCTTATACTGCTCTTGCCTACGAGTTAATATTTCCATTAAAACTTTGACCGATAAAAGTTGGAGTGAAATACATTTTCATTCTATTGTTTTGTTTTTTTACGATGAAGCAAGTTTAAAGCCTAGGAATGTACAAAATACCCGACAAGATTATCGAGTTGATAGAAAATGCAATGAGAACACGGAGACTTACACTAATAACTTATGGACAATAAATAACTGAGATTAAAATACAAAGAAATGTCTTCCAAGAGGATTTCCTATTAGCACTACTGTTCATCATAGCCATGATACTCCTTAACAATATACTAAGAAAATGATACTCCGGATTCAAGTTTACTAATAAATATGAAGGAAAAGACAATTTAGTGTACATGGACCACCTAAAAAATTTTGCAAAACCAAGACTGAACTATAGACGCTAATAAACACAACCAGAATCTTCAGCCAGGATATTCGAATGGAATTCAGCCTGGGAAAATGTGCACTGTTAGTTATGAGAAGTGGAAAACTGAAGACAGCGGAAGGCATGGTACTATCCAATCAAGCAGATATAAGGGTACTACTTGAATATGACACCTACAAATATTTTGGATCCCTGGAAGAAAACAACATCAAAACAACGGAAATGAAAGACAAAATCCTAAAAGAATACATCAGAAGAACAATTAAACGCATAGAAACTAAACCGTATACTAGACACATATTATAATTTATAATAAGAAACTAAACCGTATACTAGAAACCTATTATAATTTATAAAAACATGGGCAGGCAGTATCACTAGTAAGATACTCTGGACCGTTTATAGATTGGACCAAAAAAGAACTGAGGCTTCCCAACCAGAAGACTTGGAAACTTACGAACAGGCACAATGCCCTACACCTAATGGAGGATACGGATCCATTCTACATGAAAAGGAAAAGCAAAGGGCGATGACTGGTTTGTACAGAAGGCTGTGTGAATGGAACAGGAAAAGAATTAGAAAAATACACAATGTAGAACACGAAAAGGGTAATTATTGCAGCATGAAACACTGAAGACTGTACGGGGTAGAAAACTAAAAAAAGGAAGGAATAAAACGAGTAACGACAAATACGGAGAGGAACAGCTACGCGAACGAGTAATAATAATAACAAACAATGAAACAAACAAAAACATTTGGATACGTCTAAAAATCAGACCAGTGAAGATCAATGGTCGCTGCCGAAGAGAGATCGAGGTTAACGGCTGTTGCGAATACGCAAATTTATTTGCAAAAGTTACTGAAAAAGTGAAGAGTAGTCACAATCTGGGGAGGCTTGTGATTAATCAGACTCCGGGGGACAACACAGGTTGTTCTCAACGAAAAATCCGATATAATGGCCTGTGTGAAAACTAATGATTAATATACGAAAGTATAAATTTATGTGTAATCTTTAAGTATTTACTTCAAAAGTGCTCAATACGTAGTTAGAGCTAGTTAGTAAGTTATAACTTTATATATATATATATATATATATATATATATATGCGTGTGTGCGTATGCATATATATATATATATATATATATATATATATATATATGTATACGCACACATGTATATATGAAGTATATATATACATGTTTTAATCCAGTAGTTTGCTGGAAGTATTGCGTGTATGATATAATAATGTAGTATTAAAGCTAGTGCAATGTGCCAGTGTTTAATGCTGTGGAGTCAAAATATAATTTGCATATGAAGAGTGGCTGCGATAAGAACGAATTTTATAGAAGAACGAGCTGAGTGTTTGGCAGCGAGGATAACACGTCGAAGTTTGGAAGTCGTGCTAATAACGCGAATCTCGTGGGAGTGCTGCCAACATTTTTTTTATTTTTGACACAAGCTAATTTCTGCAAGAAAGCAAACGTTGATACTATCATGCCGATAATCGGGCTATTTGAGAGTTATGAATAAGTTTTAATCACAAGACGAGAGTCAAATTCTTACAGTTCCCGTTGGCATTTTTTGGAAAATTATTTAAAAATTGTCCTCGCCGTCGTCTTATGGTGAAGTTTAAATAAGGATTCGAGAGGGGCACTCGTCATTTTTCATCATATTTTAGTCGAACCTTTTTATGTAATAAGAACTAGCTGTCGGTCGATATACTGAGGGCTAGTTTCGTCTGGCCTTGTATCGAGGACTAACCGTGTTTGGGCGTGTATGAAAAGCTAACTGTGTCTGGTCGTCTAGTGAGGGTCATTATAGTGATCCAGCCCACACAACTAGAAAAATACAAGATTTTTGCAAATGTACTTTAGCGATATTTAGGAATCAGGTTTTTTACCATTTTCCGGCTTAAATCTAGACACTATACTATTTAAGGGCGCTTAAGAGCATACTACCTACAGAAGATAGCACACTGATATCGACTATCTCTCAAAGAAAAAAAATAAAGAAAGTTGTTTCACGAATAATTGGGAACCACTTGTGAATTTTTCAGGGAACTTGTAAAAGCAGTTATTGAGAAAGAGGGAAGACATATTGGAATGAAAACATTTCTTATTACATAAAATTTTCTTGTGAGAAATAGATTCTTATTACTTTAAATACACATATTTGTCATAGACTGTCTTTCAATCGTTGCTTCAAAATATTGCCAATCTTGCTTCTCCACCCTCCGTAACATTATTCCGCTTGACGTAGCTATCTTATTTTTTAAGAGAATACATTTGCATGATTCCAAACTAAAACACAGTCCCAATTATCATGTAAACGAGACGTTATGTATCTAGTTTGGTTTAGGATTACATAATTTGGCAGCAAATGAGGAACACACTCGTTATGTCTTCCAATCCTGAAACGCAATTTAATGGCCACACATTCGTATTTGAACAAATACGTCTACGATGATTTATTGTTGCTATATAAAACATGCATTCCATTAATATAGGTTTGTTCGTTTTATGCATAGCATTAGCAGGGCTAACCGGACCTGCTTATTTCCGTTAAAAAGTTCTTTCCCTCTATCCGTCTATTTATCTTTTCTCCAGATCACCCATCTTTTTCCTCGGTCCTCTAGCTGAACAAACACGCACACATACAGATATAACTGTCCTTATTATAATAGATTTATCTTGAAATAAGTGGACATTTTCTTTGAAAATTTGTATATAATATCCCCCCCCCAAAAAAAAATACGATCCCTTGACGAAATCTGGCCCAGTTGACTCCCAGGGAATAGATAATTTTCTTTTACTTTCAGATATTATTAAGCCAGCGCAATGCTGATCAAGAGGTACGAACTTTGTGGGGATTTATTTTGCAGTTTTTGACGTTTAACTGAACATATAAACACACATAGTGGCAACCTTGGTTGAAGTGAGTGTCTCTAATGTTGGAGGTCTGAACAGAGTTGAAAGAGAGAAACAGACCAAATATCAAGGTCTCATGTACGATATGAAAAAAAAAAAAACTGTAATCTTACCAGTTATTATAGGTGCCACAGGGCTTATGAAGAAGAACCTGAAGTTCTACCTAACTAATATTCTTGGTAAACCAAGTGCAAAAGAGATTCAGACAATTGCACTTAAGGGAATAACAAAGATACTAAAAAGAGCTCTCGGTTGGTTTCAATAAAAAGCAGGCAAATGTTGGCAATTTGTTTGGCTACCCCATACACAGCATTACAATCTTCAAAGAAACAAAAATAAAAAATAAAAACAGATAACGGTTGCTTATGTATTAGATAATATATTTCAGAATAAATAGTAACACATAGAGTTGATATATATATATATATATATCTTTCAGAAGGAGTTAGTTTATAGATAATTGCCTAAGGTGCCCCTACTCGGAAACGCCGACGGGGTTGCTCAGGCACTTTTGTAAAGTAACAGGGCCCCTCGTTGGGAGCGTTGATTTCTCAATCCCAATGTCTGAAATTGGTGTCACAGTTCTGCAGGAGGAGAGAACTAAATACCAAAAGCTGTAATAATTCTATAATAATGATATCCGCGGGAGCTACATTAAAAGAATATGCAGAGTAGTGGAAGACTGCCCAACAAAATTATCATAGAAGATCTTTTATCACTAGTGCTGTGTGAATACGAGCATTATGATGGTGGAAGTTGACTTCCTTTCTATTGACTAAAGAAGGCCGTAGTCAGGTCCACCTGGTGAGCATATTGATGTCATACACCATCCACTATCACCTGGAAAATGGGGCTATTAAGCCTGACATAGTGATATGGGACAAGAAGGAGAAAGTAGCAACCTTAGTTGAAGTAAGCGTCCCCAATGATGCTGGACTTAACAGAGCAGAGAGGGAGACAATAACAAAAATACCAATGACTTATGTACGACATGGAAAGAAACTGAAATCTTAAGAAGGTATTAATCATTCCAGTTATTTTAGGAACAACCGGGCTAATGAAAAAAAATTCAAAAATTATATGGCGAATATACCCGGTGAACCAAGTTCAAGAGAAATGCAAAAATATCACTTAAAGGGACGGTTAGAATCTTCAAAAGATCTCTCGGTTGGAGTAACTAAATTAATGGGAGAAGGTTTGGCATCCGGTAGAATGCTCCATCCCCAGCAAAAACAAAGTCATAAGAAAATTAAAACAAAATCAGATTATGAATGATGGTTTAAAAATCTAAAATAAAATGTTTACAATCTAATAATGGTGACATACTTAAGTAATAACAATATTCATAAAATCAATAATAATAATAATAATAATAATAATAATAATAATAATAACAATAGTAATAATAATAATTACAAAGTCTCTCTTATAAACCCAAAAAAACTTTTGCATCGACCTGATGTATAGTTAACAACTTTATCAGCTTATTGCAATTTGGTATCTGTCTAACATAAGAAAATAAACTGTAATATTGTTTTAAACCTCAATATCGTTTAATGTAATATTGAATACATTAATCAATTCAGAGATATTGCTACAATCATCAAGCATTGTTTTATTTCTATTTGGAAGGATGGTATATATTATGTTATCATAAGGTTGTCTTGACAATCATAACCTCCTCCTCTTTTAAAGTGTAGCGTAGCATATGTACGTTCGTAACAATATCATCCTCTCATAGATGGTCTCTTCTTAATTTCTGTTTTGACGGTTGACAAAAATATGTTTTGTGATTATCACAAAATTCCCCAGGGTTTATCTTAACTTTTAAAGAGAGGAGGCTCGTGACATACTAGAAAAGCAGTAACGGTATTTGTAGACACGATGAGGAGATGATTTCAGCACCAAGCTATTGAAATGCAAAGCATAAATGGTGGACGGTTTGACAGAGTAAACAAATTAATTGATGAATCATATCAGAATATTCTTCGTAGATGTTCATCTGTGGGTGGGTGCGTCCTAATGATTTATCTGGATAGATAAGGAAATTGATAAGAAACTGATAAGTCACGATAAAATAATAAAATTAGGGTAGGAGGTTACCATTAAAGTAAGGGCTAAGGTACGGATAGGAGGTATGATTAAAAAATATGCAAGCTTTTCTATGAATCAAGATTTAAGACTAGTCAAACTATATGTAAGATTGAAAAGCAATTGCATTTTATGTTTTTTTCTTTCATGTATATATGATGATTGCAACGTCTTGTCAGACAAATGTCACTCCCTCAGACATTTAAAATCCATGAGCCCAAATGCCTGAGGGAGTATCTATACAAAGATGATATTACACAGTCTTAGCTTTGTACAACAGCTAAGTCTCTCTCTCTCTCGGTTCAAAATGTTGAGATCCAGCAACAAGCAAGAGCAAGATAGCCAGCAACAAATTAAACTGCAGACCAGCTTAATGCGGGTACTGGTCTCCCGCTTTATGGTTTTTTTAAATCAGAGATCTGATTCTCCTAGAAAGGTTGCCTTCACCACGGCTTACGGGAGCCCTCTCCGCCCCAATAAACATATACACACACACACACACACACACACACAAATATACACGGTGCTAGTTGGCTGTTGACACAGAAAAAGAGTTCATTCGCCCTTTGGACGGTCTTGTTTTTAATCCTCCAGGGAGACTAGCCGCCCTCCTCACCAAACAAGTCTGGTGGGGGGACCAGTTTAGTCGCCGGTGACCCGACCATGAGGCAGGTAGTATTGGGTTACATGGTACCAGTAGCATATGACATGACCTGACACATAATATATATATATATATATATATATATATATATATATATATATATATATATATATATATACGAGCAAACAGTTTATAAAACATGTTAAAAACACTTTGAAATGAGTTAAAAACATATTTAATCTGAAAAGGAAACACTAGATAAGTGGATAGTACTTAATCCGCGGAGTTTCGAAGAAATACTTTCCTTCTCAACAGGGGGTAGGAATTAGCAAAATACGGGATCGGATTTTGCATGAAAAAGTATTTGATGAAACAACAAGTAAGTCAAAGATCTTATATATATCTTTATATATATATATATATATATATATATATATATATATATATATATATATATATATATATATATATATATATAAAGTATTTTACGCGCATGAAAGTTACTTATGGACATGTGCTTCTGGCTACCAACCGCAATCAGCATGGGTTGACTTTATTTGTCAAAGATCGAATCCCTAACTGCAGCCAAATAAAGCAAATTCGTCCTGAGGACGCATCCATAGAAAAATTTTATGCAAATATTTTAAAAGATAAATAATACCAAAAAACAACGTTTAATCATGAGAAAGGGGATAACGACACGCTCAACAAACGGGACATAACTTTTTCATTGCTTAGGAACCGAGATTAGATACAAATATAACTATATATATATATATATATATATATATATATATATATATATATATAAATCAAACAAACATGGCGAAAACATCACAAAACATAATTGCAACTACTCCTCCGATTTTTCAGGTTTTATTAACTCATGCCTATATTCATTTTATTTTATTTTAAAGTTATTAAGTTTTTATTCTTGTGATGAGTCAGGGTGAAAACATTCACAGTTTGATATAATGATTATATAGTTATTTCTGCTCTACGAAACAGGTGGTGACAAGAATTGAACATTTTAACATACCGAAGGAAGTAAACGGTAAGGTAAACAATATCTTGGAATTGGTAGTATATTCATTTTGTCATTTATTCATATAATCATAAGCCTGATGAATCCTAGTGTGGATGAAACGCGGGATATACTGTGTAGCTTAATTACCATATATATTTTATAACTTGTGGTGTAGTTAGAGTGGATAGAAGCAGGAAGACTATAGAATATATCAAGAGAAATTAAATTGCCAGAAATGCATGCATATGCCAGAAATACAGATAATACTATAAGGTTGTGCTACACATGATACTAACTGTGGTTTTACTTCTAGAAAACTGGTCATGAAAGGCCAATGGGGATGAAAATACAAAGCGGAAAGGTAGAAAACTTACTTCTGTTGGTAATTATTTGAACCTTGGCGAGGCTTCTCGGCACTCAAATTCCTGGGAATATCAATTAATGGTTTAACAATTGCAATACCGTAAAATGATTTACAATTGTTATTGAAAGAGGTTCTGAGTGCTGCAGATCTGAAGAACCTACCACTCAGATATCAGAGACACACCACAAGTGGTCGTTAGCAAAGAATCACTAATAAATATTTATGTAACGGATTCTAGTTATTAAATAATAGTTTCGTTCGATTTTGAATTTACTGAAAGAATGTTCAGAAGTTAGGGTTAGGGTTAGGGTTATGATATTATTTTTACTTTTAGGCATCGCAGAAAGATACAACTTACTAAAAATGTTAACGACAGACCCAATAACTATAAGTGAGGAGGGTTAAGGAGGATGGAAAGATAAGGGGAAAAAGCAATAACCAGACCTTTGCTGGATAAGTGTTAAGAGGACTGGGGCTTTGAAAAAGGTTTATTATCACCAAAAGTCGAGTGAACACCAATGATCGCCGACAACGAGAAATCAATGGCAAGCGGATCTTTCGATAAGGCAAATTAATTTGCAAAGGTTATCGAACAATGTAGAGAGTACTGGAAATCTGAGGAAACTTGTTTTCTTCCAGACTCCGGAGAACACCACAAGTTGTTGTCTAAGAGAAATCTTTGAAAATGGCATGTGTGACTACTCTTACTGAGTAAATAATAATAATAATAATAATAATAATAATAATAATAATAATAATAATAATAATAATAATAATAATAATAAAAACATTAATAAAATAATAATAATAATAATAATAATAATAACATTAATAAAATAATAATAATAATGAAATAGTAATAATAAAATAATTATAAAAATGATAATAAAATAATTATAAAAATAAGAAAACAGAATATTAAGAATAATAAAATATTAATAATAACATTAATAGAATAATAATAATAATGAAATAATAATAGTAATAAAATAAAATAAGAATAATAACAATAATAACAATAATAACAATAATAAAATAATAATGATAATAATAAAATAATAATTCTAATAAACTAAATCATAACAATAATAAAATTATAATAATAATAATAATAACATAATAATAAAATAATAATAATAATAAAATCATAATGATAATAAAATAATAATAATGATAATAATAATAAAATAATAACAATAATAAAATAAAACAATAAAAATAATAATAAAATAATAATAATATTAAAATAATAATAATAGTAATAAAATAATAATAATAAACTAAAATAATAATAATAATAATAAACTAAAATAATAATAATAATAATAATAATAATAATAATAATAATAATAATAATAATAATAATAATAATAATAATAATATAGTCATTGCCAGCGAGAAATCCAGTGTAAAGAAATAGAAGAAGGAGGAGAAGAAGAAGGAGAAGAGGAAGAAGAAGAAGAAGAGGATAGCTGTGAGCGAAATGGAGAAATTCATGCAGACTAGGTAATACTGTGGCACGACATTCGTTAATTATATGCAGTTCTTCGCAAGTCCGACTCGTCTAATTAAACAAATAAACAAAAAACAAACAAACGAACAAAAACAGTAGTAGTATGCATATATGCTGCAAAATGGAACATATATATATATATATACACTAATTTTTCGAGTGTAAAGAGTTACATATGGTCGCTACAAACAGCCATCTGTTTCAGTCAATGAGACTTCGTCAGGCGACCCTGAACTATTCGACGCTATAGAAAAAAAAAGAAAAACTGAAAGAAAATTCTGAGCTCTTTTTTTTTTTTTTTTTTGAAGAGCCCAGCCTCTCCTTTTTTATATAGTCTCAAATGGTTCAGGGTCGCCTGACGAAGTCTCATTGACTGAGACAGATGGCTATTTGTAGCGACTACATGTAACCGTTTACCCTCGAAATAATAATTAAAAATATTTTGCTCTTGTTATCGAGCACTATTTAACAACATCGTTGTATTCATTAGTCCTTAGTTTTGAACATTTCAAACCTGAATTTATATATATATATATATATATATATATATATATATACTCTTTATATATATACTCTTTATTTTTTTCTAATACGACTAATTAACATGTGGAAAGAAAAGAATTATTTACATATTATTGAAGTTTGATTGTTTCACTGATATTTCGATATATATATGCATCTGTGGAAATATTTTTATTCACTTATATTTCCTTTTAGTATATACCAATTCTTATTTAAGAAGCTTAATGTTATTACAGCGCATAACATGAACAAATGACAAAAGTCTATCTTCCAAATTTCATGATATTGACCATATCATAATTTATTCCTTTAATTCAGTTGACACTTACAACTTTTGACAGTATCTGTTTCATCACACAAAATCAATCACTTAATTATCATATCAATCAGTGAATCTATTTTGTTCTTAACTTATCAGAGTAAATAGCAAGAATCAATCCACCAAAAAGAAAATAAACTAAAATTATATATATATATATATATATATATATATATATATATATATATATATATATATATATGTGTGTGTGTGTGTGTGTGTGTGTGTGTGTGTGTTTCCTGTATCTGCATGAATGTTCTAAAGAAACACAATAATGTATTCATAGATTTTCAGTATTTACTTTAATATAATGCTCCGAATTTTTTTCTCTTATATAGTTTAATAACATAAACAAATTCTGAAGAAACCTTAGTTATTTCTAATAATATGTAATTTGAAATTAACTGAACGCGTCACCTATATCTCACATAGCTATCTCTGTATATATCTCTCGCTCTTTCTTGCACTTGAGTTTATTCGACCACTATAATATTAATTAATGTCTGTGCGAATCCAGAGCAATGTTGACTCTTACTTTAGCGTTGATATCTAGTTTGCATGGCGCAAGCGCCCAGTGAGGAATGTATATCCGAAAAGATGTCATTTATTTATATAATTGTTTTGTTTTGTTTTGTTTTGTTTTTTCCCCCGATGTTGTTAATTGAACGTAGTCATGTATCTTTCTTTCTCCGCCCAAACGGGTTGTGGAACACAATTGAGGATAGGCTTCTAGATTTGTCCGCTTGTCTAGACAGAATTAGATCTTTTATGCTCTTTTTTCAATGTGGATGGTCGCATGGTGCTAGGTGTGCACAAAAACAAATAAATAGATTGCTGATTTAGAGTTGAGAGTTTCCAATAGTGTGGCCAGAGCAAACGTCATCCAAATGAAGCATGCATGGCCCCCACGTGAGTGCACAGTGAACGAAGCATAAAAAATGACTAAGTTCAGCATTTGCACCCCCAGTTAGACTCAAAGTCTCCAGGTGACGTCAAATCCTGGTGAAAATGAACAAATGGTGCCGTTTTAGGCCTTAACATATGTAAAAAAATGTAAAAAAAGAAATGACTAATTCGCTCATTTGTCACCCCTCCCTATTTAGCCCTAAAGGCCTCAAAGCCTTAATATATTTAAATTTGAGTTCAGCACCGTGCAAAACTGCTAAAAAGACATACACAGAAAATTTTGGACAAATAAGGTAAAATAATCCAAATAAAATGTAGTGTATTCTATTAGCCCTAAAAGAGCCCATAAAAGAGCACCCAAGAAATATAGCGAAGTATGGCCAAACAAAATTATATAGACATCAGTTAGCTACAAATTTTCAGTAAGTTTTATAAAAATCTAAGGCATCATTTTTTTTAATAAGCACAAAAGTGATTATTTTAGCCATTTTAACCCGAAAGGCACCCCGAGGGAGGAAGGAGGCAACTGGAGTTTTCCAGTAAAATCCGTTCTGTTACATATTTACTCATATCATGTTTAATGTTTGTGCAAAATTTCAAAAAATTCCGAGGCGTAGTTACAGACGAACGGACAAGGGTGAATTTACAGATCCACCCTCCTTTTGTAGGGGGACAAAAAATAAAATAAAATAACGATGAAGCACGCGTGTATTTGGATAATAATTTTATAATAATCATCAATATATATATATATATATATATATATAGAGAGAGAGAGAGAGAGAGAGTGAGAGAGAGAGAGAAATATTACATAGTAGCTGCACTGAACATGCTCAGACAATTGGTCGGTAAGGACCAGAAGTACTCGTCAGGCGACTTAATAAAAATTGTGTACCACTGAAATAAATATAAAAATAAAACGTAAAATTTCAAAAGAAGGGGTGGAGTTTAATAAACCTCTACATGATTAAGAGGAGCAAATAATAGAATAGAGTAAGAGATAAAGAGTAAAGTTACATAGTAACTTTATTACAATATCAAGTCAATAAGCACTGAGTAATATGAATAACCTATTTATTTTATATTTATGATATTTCAAAGTTTTATGCTTCTCACCAGAAACGGAGAAAAAGTTGGCATTGTATAAATATAAGGATAAAAAAATCATACCGACTTTAAAAACATTCAGATTAGAAATGGAAAAATATTTTTGGAACGTGGATGAAGAGAGAAGTGAAAATGGCATGAAAAACATACAAGACAAAGATTTAATTTAATTAATAAATTCTTAAACATGTTTTTTTAATTCTAAAAATTAAAAACAAAATTGTATGCACGTATATATATATATATATATATATATATATATATATATATATATATATGTATGTATGTATACTATATTCCTCCTAGTTTATCAGTCTGGAGATCTGTTCGTTTCAATTTTCCTCGGCTGATCTAGCTGAAATTTTCTGGTGACCTTTATGATAAAGCGTAGCAAACTAAGCATTGTTATATCCATTAGTTAGGGATTAATAGGGATTAATATTTAATGCGAAAATTAGCATGAATTTAACCATATTCAACTATCAATTTGGAATAAACCATTCATTCTAAGTGTACAGACTCTAACTTTTGGAAAATTTTAACGACCTCAAATGTCTAGTCTAGTATATATATATATATATATATATATATATATATATATATATATATATATATATATATATATATATATATATACTAGCAGAAGTATCGTCGTTGACTGGGTTTAAAAACAGCCTACAGAAAGTGGACTATTATTGATGAAAGTATGATAGGTTATGAAAAGGAGGGGGGTTGTAAAGAGATAGGTTTTGATACTCAAAAATTTTACCCTAAGCAAAATATGATGAAAGTAAAGATAATTTTCGCGAAAATATATTTTTTATATCAACTTTGTTTCCATTCATAGCCAAGAGTGACAAACAAAATGATGTTTCCTTACAAAGAGAAAATGTTATATATATCATGATATAAATATACAAGAAATAAATGTTACCATAGTCAATAAAAGTTACTTTTATGGTAGAAAATTTAATCGGTTTTTTTTTTAAGTAGCTCGTAAAAATTTTTGTTTTTTAATTCACGAACCGGTTTTAAAAAAATCAAAATGGCAGCGACTTTGAAATGGAGAGCCCCGTTTTCAATTTAAAAGAGGGGCACTTGAGCATTCTGTGTTAACAATTTAAGAGAGTTCCGTCAACGTAAAGAATATTTATAAACATATTTTAATGTTTTCCGTTATTTTGTGCTTGAGGAATATTCGATTATGGCATGTATAGTTTATATAAAAATTCATTTAATAGTTATCGCCTCAAATTTCGTTTTAATTTCGGTTCGCTGAAATTATTTCAAGTAAAGAGCATTAAAAACTATTTAAAAAAATCATGAACTGAAATTTTATTGACTATGGTATCATTTATTTCTTGTATATTTATTTTTTCGGGGAGTTGTTTGTTGGCTTTTCTGCTAAACACTCTTACTAAATAATATCGACGAAATATCGAAAAACAAAGAAAAAAACAGTTTTGAAAAATAATGAAGCTTTACTTACTTTAGTAAAATAATCCGAAACAGCAAAATGGGATATTAAAAAAGTAAACACGTAATTACTTTAGTTTTTTAAAGCAAAGAATCGATATAAATATGAATAAGAAGAAAATGGTGCCCTTTTCAAGTAGAACAGCTTCGTTTCAATTTTGCAGTATTGAACGGTGTAGTATTGCGCCATCGGATTCAGGGTTGTACTATTGTACTGTAAAGAACACGCAGAAACGGTTGTAATCAACTGAATTCCTGCTAGTACACTGAGAAAAAAGCTTAAACAGATATATAAATAAAAATAAAAAGGTTATGCAAATGTTTTTAAAAAACACGTAATCAAGTGAGCAGGATGTGTTTCTTCTTTTGACACGATAACAAGTAACGTTCTTATTTTTTATTATTCATCTATTTATCTATTTTCGGAAGAGTGCCACTTGCAAGTGGAGAAGGGGATAAAACAGAATTATGTAAAATTTGTGTGGAGAATTGTCTAAAGTTCCGACTATTTGGGGGGGGGCTTTCACTTTAATAAGAACGTGAATTTATGAGGTAAATTTATTCGACAAAAAATAAATAAAAGCTAACGTGAATTAAGATTAAAGTTAAGGTGTTATTGTGGACCCTCACCCCTTTTAAAAAAAAACTTGTTAAACTTTGTGACATATTTACATTATATGGAGGTCAGGCGCGAACGAACACTCAATGATTTTATTATACCATATTTCTTCAAACTGAGACATAATTATCAAAGTATTCTTACGCAAACAGATATGAAAAGTCTTTATATTATAGATATAAAGAGCGAAATAGATAGATAGATAAATAAATACATAGATGTATATATATATAAATGTATATATATATGTATGTATACGTACACACATACATACGCACACACACATATACATATATATATGTACATATGTATGTATATATATATATATATATATTAATGAAAATGGATAATCATATTCCTAATTGAAGATACAATAATCTATTGTGGATAGCATTTCAAGTCTTTTAGGAGGTCCCTTAATGGTTGGTTCATCTTTCCTACAATAAATATTATAAAATAAAGGAATTTGAGAGCGAGAATGTCTACTTTTGATGAGTGCTTTATGGCAAGGCGGACGATTGTAAGGTCTTTAAGATAAATACTTAATTTATTAAAAATAAAACAAGAAAGTTATACGTCGATTTTATCTTTCTTAATTAAACCATATACATATATGTGTATGTGTGTGTTCTTTTTATTATTTTTTTTCGTTTTCTTTATTGAAGATTGTAATGCTAGGTATGGGGCAGCAACACCAGCTGCCAATATTGCCCTGCTTTTTATTGAAACCAATCGAGAGCTCTTTTTAGTATCCTCGCTGTCCCCTTAAATGCGATTATCTGGATCTTTTTTGCACTTGGATCACCAAGTTAGGTAGGATTGCAGGTTTTTCTTCATAAGACCTATGCCATATATACTAACTGGTACGATTGTTATCTCCCTAAGATTTCAGTTTCTTAATGTATTTATATAAAATGTAATGAAACAATATCATCTTGTGTCAATTTTCAATATTTACTTCAAGAGTGCTCAATAGCTGAGAAGAGAAACCTGGTAAATTATGAAAATATATAACAATGAAGCTATATAGAATCGTTTGCATTTCATTCTCGGAAAGAATCGTCGGACTCTGGCCTGACGATTACCTACGAGGATGGTAAGCAGTGTAACTTAATCGCCATATACACGCACACAAACACATAATATATATATATATATATATATATATATATATATATATATATATATATATATATATATATATATATATATACTTTTCTTATATAGATGTTATCACCTCCAGTAATGTGTTTCATTTTTAGTGCAGCAAATATCAAATATTGCTGGTTACCGGATTCGAACCCAGTTGTAAAGACACCATCGACACAATAACCTACTATTCGACGCCTAGGCTATCATTAGTTGACATGGGAAAGGAAGAGATGTTTAACTTTATGTAATGCGCATTTTGATGTATGGAAAAATGCATTAATTATGTAATACACGTCAAAATTAATGTACGTATGAATAAACTATTTTGTTTTTCCTGTATTCATTTACTCGAGATCGACTTGCTCTTATCTTTAAATGTTCTCTTTTTCTTCACGGGTCTGTCCCGCCATAAGTGCCAACTAGATTTAAAATGTATATTAATGTATGTATTTTTATAGGGCACCTGTTGCACAACTGTTTCACCGAAATTCATTCGTCAATAAAACCTGGTCTCTCTACTACTGGAAAACCATAAAATACTCGTCAGTTGAGAGGCATGATTCCGCCAGGGTGGCGAAGTAAGAAAACACCGAGTTTAAAAGTACAATTTCGTTTTATGAAAATTAAATCAGTTAAAATTGTGAATAAACTTTTAAAAAGTACCTGTCTCTATCTATCTATCTATCTATCTCTCTGTATATATATATATATATATATATATATATATATATATATATATATATATATATATGCGGGAGGTGTATGTATACACAAACGCGAACACACACATTACATATATATATATATATATATATATATATATATATATATATATATATATATGTACACACACGCTAACACACACATGCACACGCGCACATATACATTTAGTTGTAATTTCTTTGTTTATTCAGCTTGCAGATTGCATTATCTTAATAATGCTTTCCATAGCAATGTGGTGTCCCCAAATGGAAAGCAACACACACACACACACACACACACACACACACACATATATATATATATATATATATATATATATATATATATATATATATATATATAAGAGCAAATAGTTAATAAAACATGTTAAAAACACTTTGGAAACGGGTTAAAAACATATTTAATCTGAAAAGGAAACACTTAATAAGTGGATAGTCCTTAATCAGCCGGAATTTCGAAGAAACACTTTCGTTCTCATCAGAAGGTAGGAATTAGCAAAGTGCGGGATCGGATTTTGCATACAAAAGTATTTTAAGAAACTGCAAGTAAGTCAAAGATCTTACTTCATAACAAAAAGTGAAGCAGAGAGAATATGATGAAGAAAACGGTGATTTCACGTGAATGGATAGTCTGGTGAAAGGTATTATATATATATATATATATATATATATATATATATATATATATATATATATATATATGTGTGTGTGTGTGTGTGTGTGTATGTGTGTGTGTTATGTTTATTATACAAACATTATCTGTTACATATGTGTAAACATGTTTCAGAAGAATCCCAATTCAAAGAGAGCACTTCATCAAAAAAGAAGCGATGTTTGTATGTTTTTTCCTATGATAGTCTTTTTATGGCAATCACGACAAACAATGCATGAAAGCACTTGATGTAGGGATCTAAATAAAAAAAAAAATAACAAAATACTACCCTAATGCAAAAAAACAAAAAACAAAAAAAAAAACAAACAAACAAACAATAGTACGTATCAGATAGATAGATTTGAACCCGGAACCAACAAATTGTCTTACTTTGTAAGAAAACTCGCTCATGGAATGTGAGAATTAAAAAAACACAATAAGGTAAATGAGATTTACGAGGGTGCCGAAAGGAAACCCAAACTCTACTTTCTACCCTTCACTAGTATATGTATAGATTCCGACCAGGAAAACAATAATTATTCTCCCTTTCTCAGAAATATCGCCCAGGGAATATGAGGACTTAAGGATAATATAAAGAAAGTGAGAGTTAGAAAGCTGCCGGAAGTAAACCTTAGCCCCACAATTTTGTCTCCTAAAATAATACTGAATAATTAGGGCAGTGTATATTAACATTTACTTGATGCAATGAAAAAAAAATGAAATGGCTCAGTTTTGTTGTGAAAACAAGCACACGTAACAACAGATGATGTGTGGCTAAGTTTATACTTGAGAGAGAAACGGAGCAAGATAATGTGGAAATGAAACTATGTTCTCGATTTCATTTTGACGTCTTACTTCACATCATGCAAATTCCCCTGTCACGTAAATCTGACGATTCAATCTTCTTTCCAATAACAATAACAATAAATCAATCCGTTCCCTACTTCCGTATGCAGTATGTGTTGCTTTGTCTTACAGAGGTGTCAGTTAAGAACATATATATTCTGTTGCTTCGCACCAGTGTATGATATCAGGTAACCTGAAATATAAAATCGATCTTTGTCATCCCCGACCACTGCCTGTACGGTGTACATCGTAACGAACGGCCCAGAACTGTTTGTTGCGTTCAGCATCTGACGCATCTAAATGGCCACTTATCAAGATACTGACCAAGGTAAACATTTCTTGACTTGTGTCTGGTCGGAGCAGATCATAGCGAAATGCCCAGGACTGTTTGTTGCATTTTCAGTTTAGTAGGATAGGGTTTTACGTACAACACTTGAAATATCTCGTGATTCGTAACTCATCTGACCAGGCTAAACATTTCCCAACTTGTATCTTGTCGGAGCAGCTCATAACGAACGGCCTAAAACTTTCTAGCATTGCAACTTGGTAGGATAGGGGTTTACGTTCAGCACCTGGTATATCTAAATCGCCACTCACCCAAGTACTGACCAGGTTAAACTTTTCCTGGCTCGTGTCTGTTCGTAGCAGGTCATAAGGGACGGCTTAGGTCTGTTTTTTTTTTGTTTTTGCAGCTTGGTATGGCAGGGGTTTTCGTACATTACCTGATACATCTAATTCGTCAGTTATGTAAGTATTGACCAGGCTAAAATTGTGTTGATTTATGTTTGGACGGAGCAGATCACAACGAATGGCGCAGGACTGTTCGTACAGACTTGTAGCCGAGTATCGACTTGCAAAAGTACTAGAATCGGCTTTTATATACAGATTTGCATTTACAAGTGGTTTCTCCTCTAAATACTGATTAGGTTAAACATCGGCGCAGATCACAAGGAACAACACATAACTGTACGGTATTCTTTCAGCTTAGTAACCGGTCTGTAAGCCTAGTAGTGCTGAGTTTTAAATACAGCACTTGGTATATCTAAACGATAACTCATCTTAGTACTGGCCTAGATAAACATTGCTTAACTTTGTCTTATCAGTGCTATTCATAACGAACTGCTATATATTGAACGTTATTTCTGAAGATTGCTATCATGCAATATCTCTAGGATTGGGTTGCAAAAACAATACACACTATTCTCTAAGGGTTACCTGTCTAAGCACTGATTGTGATTAGAATCGCTTAACTTTGGTAATTTTATGGGGAACTCGCGTCTCAGGATTACAACCTTGATAAATATTTAAATATATACATGAAAGAAATACAAGAAAATGCGAAATAACAGAAAGTAAAAACAAATAAACAAATAAATAAAAAGAATGCAAGCTGGAATTTTAGAAACTTATTCCTATAGGATTGAACACATATAAGGATAGACTGGTACAAATATAATATTATAATGAAGCATATGCTATGTTAGAAAACAAAAAGCTAGTCAATAATATGTACAAATGATTAAACAAGAACAAAATCATATGGAATAAGTAAGATGTCTCAATAAAAGGAGCCTATCCAAACCAACGCAACGGATTTCGTATATATAACGGGATGGCTATATTTAGCAGTTGGAGATTTTTATCCTGTGCCCCTCCCCAAATCAACTATTCCAGTAATGACCAGATCCCTGTTGATATTGCGGTCGGAGTTTTATTCTGTGCAGTTCTAGGAGGTTTACTCTCCTAGGCTTTGCCTTCCCTCTTTGAGAAGGGGTTAATTTATTACTAAACGTCCGAGGCGCCTTCACTGGGGAATGCGGACGGGGCTGCCCAGGCACTTTTGACAGGTCAGAGTGCCCCTCCTCGAGGGTGCGACTTGTCAATCCTACTTTTAGACGTTGGTGTCTAAGCTCTTCCAGTGGGAGATAACTAAACAATCTATCCAGAGTTTTCGGGCCAAGATCACAATATAGTCTGTTCTGATGCTACGCTTCATCTTTACTGTCATCGGAGAAATCCTTCATGACTGACACAATTTTAATTTTTGTTCCTATACAGAATGCTCTTTTTCGAGAGCTGAACTTTCCCACATTAGAAATCGAACTTGTGTCTAACTTTGACCTCGTGGTGAGGCAAGTAAATAGGAAGCATTTAGTGTTACGATAGGATATATTTGCTAGTTTTTATTCATACATGACTGCACTTATTTATAATCTATAATGACTGTATTATACTACTACTACTACTACGGTTGAGTAATGCATTAATCACAGTTGGAGTTCACATAATTAATTACGTATATTTTAACTGTAAATTATTTTAATATGCCTGCATTTAAATCAGAACAGTATTTTTTTATTGTTTATTTACGTTATTATTTTTAATGTTAGATAATATGTATTATAGTACTATTATTCTTTATAATTATTACCGTACTTTGGGGTAATTGCGCCAACTAAAATAATGCGCTCTTTATATGCGTGGTTGCCAAAAGAGCACTTTTAGCTAGCTGGCGCAATTCCATACTTGGCGCAATTATCCCAAAATACGGTATTATTATTATTATTATTATTATTATTATTATTATTATTATTATTATTATTATTAGCAGTAGTAGCAGTAGTAGCAGTAGTAGTAGTATTGGTATTAATAGTATTGAATCATCGTTTGCATTGGAGATATGGTCTTGTACCAAATATGAGTAAGAAAAAAATGCATAATATACACATATTTATATATGTATACCCCCCACACACACATGTGCGTGTATGTATAAAAATATATATACATATATTTTTATATGTTGTGTAGTTTTATACAGCATTTTTTCATTTATTATTATTATTATTATTATTATTATTGCTATTATTATTATTATTATTATTATTATTAATATTATTATTATTATTATTATTAATATTATTATTATTATTATTGCTATTATTATTATTATTATTATTGCTATTATTGCTATTATTATTATTATTATTATTATTGCTATTATTACTATTATTACTACTATTATTATTACTATTATTGCTATTATTATTATTATTATTATTATTATTATTATTATTATTGCTATTATTATTATTATTAATATTATTATTATTATTATTATTAATATTATTATTATTATTATTATTATTGCTATTATTATTATTATTATTATTATTATTGCTATTATTGCTATTATTATTATTATTATTATTATTGCTATTATTACTATTATTACTACTATTATTATTACTATTATTGCTATTATTATTATTATTATTATTAATTCTATCAATAGAGTATACTTATAGTGTATATAAACAAGTATATTAAATATAATATTTATCTTTTGCTTGACTTCTACTTGCAACGATGGGGCTAAAGAATAGTTTTTGCTAAAGAATAGTTTTTGCTAAAGAATAGTTTTTGCTAAAGAATAGTTTTTGCTAAAGAATAGTTTTTGCTAAAGAATAGTTTTTGCTAAAGAATAGTTTTTGCTAAAGAATAGTTTTTGCTAAAGAATAGTTTTTGGAATCATGTGAAGTATAATAGAAAAAATAAATGCAAATTTGGGCATACCTTTTTGGTTTGAAAATATAGATTTTGTTTAACCAATTGTCATAAGGTTTTAACCATAAAATTATATTATAATCTTCTAAAAACCTGCAAATTTTCATGTAGTTGTGGACCATGAAACCAAAGATATGATCATTTCAATATTCAATTTGGCGACGAGTATAGAAATATCCATATATAGATATATCACTTTTTTTTTTTGGCAATTTTATGAGTTCGAAATCTTGGCGACTACTGATCAGAATTTAGCAAATGAAGGCTCGTTGGAAAGCTAATGATCCGCATTGTGTAGTGGGCTATGTGACATTTGTTCCTAAGGTCGCACATTAATGTTTCAAGATACAGGGATCATTTTTACATATTAAATTAAGGTAAAATGAGCACATATTTTATGGCCACTTTGGCTATAAAGTGGGTGTTCATTTTTACGTTAAATTAATATAGAAAAGTAATCCCCCACTTTATAATTTTATCATGTCTTGAGAAATAACCTGTTTCCTTGGATTTTTGCTGTTATTTTTGCTTCAGCGCCATCGAAAACGTATAATAGTCATACTTTTAAAAGGAACTGCACCTTTAATTCAATCATAGACAATTGGTTTCTTAGCTTGGCATAGGAATTACAAAATATTTGAGATTTCCCTAAAAACTTTAGCCTGGATTGAACTTGCTTCCATAGTTTCAAATGATCTGAAATAAGAGCAAGAGGAGACTTGATTCCACATATTTCTCTCCTCTTTGGTTTTCATACATAAAGTAAATTTCACAGTGTTTAAGAATTATTTGATACTGGATATATTCACACTCATACCCTATTTCCAAAGAAGTTGAGATATAACATATGAGAAATATTTGGAATCAATTCTCCCCTTGCTGTTATTTCAGATCATAAGAATGCAATGTTATCGGTGTTGATAAAAAAGACAACAAGAAGAGAGTTATGCAAATCTATCTATCTATCTATCTATCTATCTATCTATCTCTTTCTCTCTCTCTCTCTCTCTCTCTATATATATATATATATATATATATATAGTTAATAATTTATTTTTGTCAATAATATGACTTACTTGAAAAGTCAAACTTTTACACAGTGGTATACTGCTAAAAAATTAATATACACATTTTCGGGTAAACATATCTAAGACAAAAAAAATGAAAAAAATAGATGCTGTACAATAATATAAATATCAAATATACACGTTTATAGTTAAATATTTTTTCTTTAACTCATAATTCGTCATATAATTTTGTACATATAAAAAGAAAGTAATCGCAAGAAAGAAAACATGCACAAGAAACTTTCGAAAAGACGTGTTCATATAAGTGTAGGAATATATAGTATTATTCATTTATGTTTTAAACCAATGTGGGAAAATCAAATTGAATCGACATTATCCAGCCCACAGTCAAAACAACAATTCAACCTTTATGCCGTAGAATAAGATAGACATCATGATGTCTTTGTTAAAAAAAAAAAATGCATTGCTAATGAATTTTTTGCTTTAATAATAATAATAATAATAATAATGATGATGATGATGATGATGATGATGATGATGATGATGATGATGATGATGATGATGATTAATCCAGATATATGGTTTATTTGTTTCTTTTCTTTTTTGTTGTGTTTTTGAATATTCATAATTCTTGTGTATTAGGAATTATCATGCGTCTATGTTTGTATGTTTGCAAAACATATTTTTAAACACCCCCCCCCACACACACACACATATATATATATATATATACATATATATATAAATACATACATACATATATATTTATATAGATATATATATTTCTGTAGAAATATATATACTAATCATATATCAATCCTTATGTAAGGAGCTCAACGTAATTACAGAGCAATATAGAGAATGAATGACAAAAAGGTTATATTCCAAAATTCATGATGTTGACACT
>NC_136524.1:57090524-57165524 GCF_053919585.1 Euprymna scolopes
TTACTTCACTAGATTATTTTCCTATTATAAGTATATGTAAGTCCCATGTATACGCTGATAAGCTAAACACAATAGACCATTTGAAAAACAAGATCGGCTGTATTATTACTGAACTACAACCTAAATTAATGTGTAAAGTTTGTGAAAATCGAACTTCAAGATTACGCATAATACGCGCGAGTCGCGGGGTCTGTATACCTGAAATTGTATTTGCATAATAGATGCAAATAAAATTAATATTTCGGAATGAATAAACCACATATTTATATAATAAACATATTTTTCTTTGATTTATTTGGATTTAAACTTCGACGCCTAAAAAAAACGAAAAAAAAACGTCATCTACTTCTACAGAATGTGCTCCAACTAACTTACTGCTCTTGTGCTCTTTATTATTAACTCTCCGATCAATCCGATTAGCAGCAAACTCGCGCCTCTTCACTGCGGACATCCCTAGATGCCGGGAAACTCTTTACTCTAATAGTTTGTCCTCAGGCCGCCTACCTTTGGAATACACTCCCAGCTCCCCGTTTTCTTGATTCTATCCCCGTCAAGATATTTAAATGCAATGCCAACAAATATCTTTCTACACAACTTCCATATTAGGTTCCCCTCTAAAAACATGGGTGCTAAATATAGTAGTCCTTGACATCTCATAGGCAATATGAACTACGTGTGTTCAGTTTAAAAAAAATGCTATTATACATACAGATTAAACTTGACAACCCGTACAGAGGCACAGGCAGACCATCTTTAGCTGTATCTTGTCGAACTCGGGAATCTTTCTGTCGAACTCGGGATCTGCACGGAGTTTGGAAGGGAAGCATTTATTTAAACCGCGGAGGTAGGTTTGAGACTTATAAAAGTCATACTAGAATTGTCCGCAAAGACACACGGCGTAGTGGTTAAGTACTTGGATTTCGGTTAGAAAAGTTACACTCTTCTAGCGGCTGATACAATTACAAATACAATTGCGAATTACTTCTACCCAATCATGGCTGACGAAACAATAACATGCTACTTAAGAGATTAAATAAAGGATTTGAAATTTCGTTCAGATTCCCGAGTTTTCACTAAGCTTCCTAAGTTCGAAAGAAAGATTCCCAAGCTGAACAGGATATATCTGAAAAAAAAAAAAGTCGAAGGTTACATCGACCGAAACGTTGTGAAAATAACAATCAATATGAGAATAGCACTCCAAAGAATCAAAATAATATGAATAATCAATCCTCATAAAAAAAAAAAAATCGAGAAGTTAAGGTAGTGTAGTGGTTCACGACACGAACTGACTACCTGGCTTCCAAGATAGAATCCAGTTCCTTTCACACAAATCACTTTCACTTAGGATGTTGGCTACCTTCACGTGGCCCTTCCCCGACGTCTTTTTATGAAGAAATTCGACTAGAAACATATTGGAGACGCCAATGTCAGCAATAGAATCTCGGATTCATGCGAGATGCTGCTGCTGCTGCTGCTGCTGCTGCTGCTGCTGATGATGATGATGATGATGATGATGATGATGATGATGATGATGATGATGATGATGATGATGACGACGATGATGATGACGACGACGACGACGACGACGACGATGATGATGATGATGATGATGATGATGATGATGATGATGATGATGATGATTCAAATAATTCAGAAAAGACAGCTTTTGCTGATTGATTTGCTTACAGTCAGCGATAGGACGAAGTTCAAGATACCCAGAAGACTGATATAAGAAGAAAGTATTTATTTTATTTCTCAGTATGCATTCTCATAGTGGATGCTCTCTCGGGGCTTCGGAGTCTAGTTTTCCCTATTGTTTTACCTAGACTGGGTAGAGGAACGATAGGGAACATTATATATTATATTATTGAAGTAACTGAAGACATTTTCTGACAAACGTTAATTGATAAATAAATAGATAGACATATAGATCGATAGATAATAGATGAAAACAAAAAGAAAAGACATATAGATAGGAAGATAAGAAAGAAATTTAGATAAGTAGGTAGATGACGCAGGAGAAAAGTAGGCACATAAAAAGGGATATAGATAGAACAGAAACAACAACAAATTATACCATAAAAAGAAAGGAGATAGAATATATCAACAGAAGAAAGAAAGGTAGATAGAAAGAAAAAAAGATCGGTAGATTTAAAGAGAGAAAGAAATCAGAGAGACAGCCTGAAAAATCTAAATGAAAATAGAGCAAAAGAAACAAAGCTGAAACAAAAAAAAAAAATGACGAAAATGAAAGGTAGATAGAACGAAAGAACGGACAGAAAAAGAGAGAAAAAGAGAGAAAAAAAGAAAGGAAGCAAGAAATAAAGAAGAGAGAGAAAATTATAAAATAGGATTTATTGGAGTGGAAGTAGATATTAACAGAAAACTATAGGAAGAGGATAAATAAATGCACATAGAAAACAAGGGTGGTGAATAGTTTGTACAAGTGTGGGTATGTGCGTATACACACATTAGATATAACACTCTCTCGGGCCGTTGTGTATACAAAACCAGAGAATCGGTCGATACAATGGAAAAAGCTGCAAATATAGTATTAAGCGAAGTGCGAAAAAGAAATTGAATAAATACAATTGAGGAAAAACGATATAATGAATCAACATAGACAAATAGATAGGCAGAAAGATAGAGAGAGAAAGAGAAAGAAAGAAAGTTTGAGGATGTTTATGCTAATGAGTAGGGTTGAGAGGGATTAGAAGAGAAACAGGGTTAATTGAAGACTTTCTGCAGAAATGGGCACTTGCGAAATATCGGAAGAATAAATTGGTTTTAACGCTGAAAGAATTGAACATTACTAAATGGCATACCGTAATAATCATGGCGCAAGAATAAGGACACACTGAACTATAGTGGGGCAGATTGCTGAAACAATCTTTCACTTGGTGCTTGTATCTCCAAGTGAAAGATTCTTATGGAATATTGAGATAACCTGTCCTACTACTAGGAGAAAGCGAGGAACAAAAAGAAGAGTAAAGATAAAGTGACTATAATTTCTCTGACGACGGAATAGAACAAAGAAAAATACGCTTAAGTATGATATTTTGATTTGTCCAGATTCAGTACATAGAGTAGTGATTTCAAAAGGTAAAAAAATATATATATTTGGACGCCATTAGCTAGAATCGAAACCGAAAGCAAAACTGTAACATTCAAAGCTGGTGACGTTACCACTGTACAAACGTAACACGCATGTGAAGTGATTAAAAATAAACTAATATGAATGTCCAAAATGTATAACGATTTTTTAAAAATTCTGACACCTTTTTGACCCCTTAAACACTATTTTAACCGGCTAAAGACCCATAAGAGAACGGTCCATAAAATAAAACAACCATGTGAGACCTCTAGTGCCACTTTGCGACTTTTAGTTTCGGAAGAGGTAGAGTTCGAAAATATGGAGAAAGGCAGGCAGACACAGTGAGTTTTATAAATTAGATTAATTTTACGTGTAAATGGAAACAGTAATTTTACTTTACAAATTGTTTTATTCTTAGTTATACATGATTTTTAAAAATACACACTTTTTGAAAAGGATGTGCTTGACTTTGCACAAGCTATTAATTCTTGGCAATATTGCTGATAAGCATACAATTATATCACTTTCTGAATTTGTATTTATTTTCCAAATTGGTTAGGAGCCCCTATCTTGTTCTGCCGAACCCATGTGATCTGTAGGCCTCAATTTGTATACCCCCTGTTCTAGATATTTATCAAAATAGCCCGGATTTGACGCATCAATATGTCTGGAAACGTACAAATCCCATCCCCAGAACGAGTCGGTAATGCTTAGGAATCGGGCCTTCGATAACCGAACAAAACATAATATACTCTTATATAAAGATGGCTTCAGAAGGAGTGCTGCGACTTTGTAACCTTTTCTCACTGGCCCATCTCCTCCGACCTGAACCCGCTGGACTTCTTCGTTTGGTCATATGTCGACAACATCACCAACATGACCTTCCACATCAGGAAAGCCAACCTGATCGCCGCTATCCACCGAGCTCCTGTAGACGAATATCGAAAGACATAGTCTCAGTTTCGAACCCATATCGAGGCGGTGATTGAAGCGGAAGACAGTTGCATTGTATAGATATCAGCTCTACTACATAATCAAGTTACCTGAATTGATTTTTCAATAAATGTTTTGAAATAAAGTTATAGCGTTGTTTTCTATAGGGCGACAGCTTTATCTTTCCACCCTGTAAATTCACGTTTCCCGTAGCAGCAATATTAGACATGGTGTCAGCTTGTACTATAGAATAAAAGCGAGCAGATCACTCATGCAGGTTTCTCGCATATCCTTATCTTTGATAACTACATGTACATGTAGGGGACTAGACAGCCATGTAGGTTATGCCTAAATGAAAATGTTCTATCCTATTCCTTAAAGAACCCCAGCATCTATTAAACTGGAGGAGAGAAATAGCAAACAACTATGTGCACAAGATAAACTTTACTCTAGTATAGCGATAAAAAATAAATGTTTAAATCAACAATAATAATATAAAATAAATAAATAATATAAAAATAAAATAAAATAAACACAGGTATTCATAAATAAGTTTATATCTATATCTATATCTATATATATCTCTCTCTATATATAAACTAACATACTATCCGAAATATAGACTAAAACACAACGTAACATATCTAACTACACCTAGTTGACAGTAGGTCAGCCTACTACAACAAAGGGATATCTATCCTTCCCATGAACACGCTAAGAGAAGGGGTGAACTGGAGGTCAAGTGTGCTTTCTTTCTAAGTGGCGCTCATTGGTTTATTAGGATAGGCTCGGTGGCAACTAGGAAGCTGGTTGGCTAACTAGAAAAATCAATAGCATGTGCTTATATATAAACACACAATAGCCACAACTTTTCGCATACACCTGACGAATTCTCACGAGAATGAAACACGTAATATTCCGTGTAGCTTAATCGCCATATATATTCTTATAACTTATTATTTATATGTGTGTGTGTGTGTGTGTATTTTGGCAGCAAGTCATTATTCAAACACATCTGATTGAACACGACTAAGTTATTCTTTCTTACAATTTTGTTGGATATCTTTTCAACTCGACGAGTGTTATGTTTTTTATTTTTATTTTGGCTGGAATATTGTATATTATGGCGCCCAGCAGTAGTCACAAGCGCTTTCAATCGATACATCCGATCGTTGTCAGGAGCAATGGTTGTTGTTGTGATTTTCTTTATTGAGGCTTGGTGTATTTATCGTTAGTTCTATTTTTTTTTATTGATTATAAAGGTGAGTGCAGGATTAATAATTCTAAAATTAACTTCTCAGTTTAATTTCTCATTTAACTTGAAATTTTCAATAAGAATACAATCAAAGACTCCTACTCTACTATGCCTAACCTCCATAAAAAATATTTAGTTCTAATAGTAAAAAAATTAATAAGCTACAAAATACAATTATACAAAATATAGCAGACTGTAACTGTAGAAGAAAAAATAAATGTCCCCTACAATGCTCATGTAAAATTAAAAATGTAATCTATAGCTGCACATTATCAAAAACCCCAAATCTACATTAATCTATTAACAGCCATAACTCAACCACCAGATCAAATAATGACACCAACTTTAACCAATCTACCGATCAATTACAAACCAACCCACCATATAATAATCCAGCACCAGACCTAACGGAAAAATAATCACGATAAACAAGAGGCAATATATTTTGGTTCCACATCTGGCCTAATAAAACATAGAATTTCAACGCACAAATATTCTTTTAAAAATAACTCTCTGTCAAACCAAACTACTCTATCCAAGTATATTTGGCAACTTAAGAATAACAATATTTCTTTCAAGTTGAAATGGCAAGTAATTGAATCTTGCAAACCATATAAACCAGGAGATAAATTCTGTGCACTATGTACAAAAGAGACCCTAAAAATTTTGAAGTATGAAGATATAAAAAATACAACACCCTATTAAATTCAAGAGAGGAACTAATCTTCACATGCATTCATAAACGTTGGTTTAAATTTAATAAATATAAACCACCTTAAATCATTAAAAATTACTTATTAGTAAAAATAGATTACACTATTTTTTTTATTATTCTGTAATAAATTAAGTTTGACTAATTATCTCCCTTCTATTCTTTAATTAAAGAAATATGACTAATTATCCCCTTGCATTATTTAATTATACAAATAACATTATCCTCCAATTTCTTTCGAATTTTAAACCTTGGCGTTCTTTAATCAAAACTATGATAACGGATATAAAATATTACACAAGCGTTCCGTTTGAAAATTTATCATTTCATCAGCTGAAAAGCTATAGCAAACATCTATATGAGTACTTTGACCATAGTTCCTGATTTCAAAAGGCGAAAAATTAAAAGGTAAATATTTGTATGTATGTTTTTATGTATATATATAAATATCTATGTATATGTATATATGTGTATATTTTTTCATATATATGCATGTATGTATTTGTGTATATATGAATGTATCATATTTTACTTAAACCAGATTTATATTTATAATTTTACTCTATTTTATTTCTATCTTTAACCCATATTAATTTTCTTATCAAGTTTAAATCCATACCTTTATTTTAATTTTTTCCAGATACATCTGCCTTACTTTTAATGCTAGGTTTATTTATGGTGTCTTTTACATATAATAAAAACGCTTCCCAATATTTGCTGATGAGGAAACCTTGTTTGTTAAAAACACCATATGTAATAATTATTGTCCGTAACTGTATGTCTACCACAATAAAAACACTGTTTTCCGAAACGATCGTACAAATAATTGATTTTGTTGTTGTTCCTTCTTATGAAACGGATTTTAATTTAATTATAATTTGATTTTTAAATTATCAATCACATTACTAAATATTGAATTAGCTCTAGGATATTTACCTATCGAGCTTATTATATATCTAAATTACAACGAGCACCTTTTCTTTCCCTGTATTTAAATAAAACTAGTAATTTTACTATTACATTAAAATACACTCTGCTCTTTAGGCTATTGTTCTAATCTCCTTCAAATATATATATATATATATATATATATATATATATATATATATATATATAGAGAGAGAGAGAGAGAGAGAGAGAGAGAGAGAGCATGGAAAAGAATGCCAAAAGTAAAGATTAGATTATTTTCATGTTTATTAGTTCACATTGATTTTTGTCTCCTGATGAAATGAGCCTATTACTGAAAATCCATGCGATAAGGATTATTTTTTTTATTCTTGATTTTGAATATTGCATGTTTCTTGACATTTTGGCGAAGAACAGTAGTTCCTATACTACACTACACCTTTTCAGACCTCTATCAGTGGAGGAGAAATCCTTCTAACCCGAGGCAATTTTAATTTCTATTTCTATCAAGAGTGCCCCTTTTTTGATGCCGGATTTCCTTACATAAAAAAACCCCGACCTTGTGTCTAACTCTTGCCTCATGGAAAAGCAAGTAAATAGGAATATTATAATCAATTTAGTTTACATTTTAATAATTTTTATTTTATTTTTATTACCCAATCTAATCTATCAAGTCTTCATTAAGAGTTTCTCTTCACTAAGAGTTTCTAAGATCTTTCTATATTTATCGTTATTATACTGCACCGTATTTTTTATGGTTCATTCACGAGAGTTAAAGGCGCAAAAGTCTGTGTAGCATAAATGCCGTAATTAATGTTGAAATAATACTTTAATAGATGCATACGATTTGTTACAAATATATGAAATAATATATATATATATTATTTCATATATATATATATATAAATATATATATGTGTGTGTGTGTGTGTGTATGAATACACAACCATACATACACACACCCACATATATATAGAGGATAATATTGGATTTATAATTGCTTATTTAACTCAAAAGTGCTCAAGATTTATAAGCATGAAAATATAATCCGATAATATATTAAAAAAAAAAAAAAACATAATTTTATTAAACTAGATTCATAGACTAAGTCAATTTTGCTAACAAGTCTCATTTGGTGAAAGCCAGATACTACTTCTGTACATTACAAAATTAAAATATTGCAGCATTAAGAATTAATTATATACTATTATAAATTGAATTAAATAATTCCTTATGCTGCAATATTTTTAGTTATATATTTATTATATTTTTTACTAGAATATCTTGTTTTTTTTTCTTTTGCAGTTTTAACAACTAGTCCTTTTCTTTTCTATCTTTAAAAACCATATTACTTTTCATGCTCGCATTCTTCTATGATTTTTCGATCCATGATTTTTCAGGCTTCCAGTAAATTCACTTGGTCTTTGTTTAATTTCAATCTTATTTTTTACTCTCATAAACATAACATACACATACGTAATAACAATGTACGGCACTCGTCTGCTTTCAATAAAATTCCCCAATTATCTCCCTATCATTCTTTCATTCGTCCCGTTTCACTTGTTTCTACTGTTGTCACGAGATCAGTGAATTGGTAGCGACAGTAGTCGCTGAGGCGACGTGGTTGCATTGGAAACCAGTCATAAAAAATATCGCTCACCTCCTTACGTTTTTATTTTTAACGATTTGTAACACCAATAAATTCATCATAACTTTTGTGTTATTGAACGAAAATTGAGCATTCTTTTACGCAATATAGCTGAGAAGGTGATCTATAAACTGTAATAATTGTATGACAAATGAGTGAGCGGTGAAGATTTAAAGGAGTTCTAAATGACTAAAACTGCCACTTAACCATACATTCAAACACTACCGTGTGTGAATGCTATATACATGCACACACACACACACACACACACACACACACACACACACACACACACACATATATATATATAAATATATATATATAACTGGGAAATAAAACTTAACAAAGAAAATAAATACTATCGCTGACTAGAAAAGCAATATCTGAAATTGTAAATTGTATAAAAAGAAATAGCTGGCGAGTGTTTGGGACCAGTTAAGGTTTTGTTATATAGTCTTGTCGTCATAGAAACCGAACTATTCACGTAACCGTCGACTTTTGTTGAGGGGTGAATGGTTTCTGACTTTAAGAGAGGCGAAAATCTTTTGTGTTGCTAGCCACTTTTCAGTATTCCGTCTTTTTTTGCACTTTGTTTTTTTCGTTTTTGTTCAAATTCTTTCTCCCACAGTCTGCTGTTCCGTTGAGATATAGAGTTAAAAGGGAGAGTAAAAGCTAAGGAAGGGAGACAATTGGATTCAAAACAAGAGTGCGTATTGAAAGATTATGGAAAGTGAAAGAAAAAGGCATCGTGTAACTAAACTAGAACATGACACAAAGGGAGGAGGGGAGAGAAAAGGGGATACCGAAAGGTCGAGAGGCTCCTTTATGATGAAGAGCATAATTTATTAGGGAAAGAAAGACATTTAGAGTGAGAGGGAGGAACACATTTTAAACATGCCTCTCAAGTCTTTTCCATTGATTTGAGACCACTATTCCTTAACATACAGCTTTCACGATTTCTTGTTAGTTTTATTGCAATATTGTCTTTAAATATAATAGATACAAAGATATACATAAGGTCCGCCCGCGGCTTTGTTGATGCCGGGCTTAAACGTGATTATGTACAGTCCTAGGAGGACCACTCTCCCAGGCTTTACTTTCTATCTTGAAAGTCAGTAGTTTATTGCTAATCGTATGAGACGCTTCCACCAGAGATTGCCGACGCGGTTGAGCAAGCATTGTTTTCGTATGCCAGTGATCCTGATCCTAATGGGCTGGTTTTTCAAATTACATCTCATCTTGTAAGGCGATCACACATGTTAACTTACACGAGTCATTGCTTGTTTTCTACGGCATGACATGTCATAGGAAATATACGCTGTTAGTTAATTTGGCGACTCCTGCCTTCGTTTCACGAAGTTTTATTGCAATATTGTCTTTAAGTATAATAGATAATAATATATACATCGGGACTGTATTAAAATAGGAAGTCAATTTTTTGTAAATTCTATAGTAACGTCTTCCGAGACTTGCACATTAATTTCATATTCTGTTTTGCAACTTATAACTGATTTAAGGTTTGTTGTAGCATCTATAAATTAATTGTTTGTATAAATACACATATAAATACACATTTTATCTCGTTAGTTGACCGGTTATGTTTTGGGAAAATGGTAGTTCCTTGTAGAATAGTGAAATGTTGAAACAACTCTACTACTGATCTAGCTTAGTTGACTTACCATTGCCAGGAACCCCCTGTAAGACGAATAGATTCTTCTTTGTAAACTTTTGATTGCGTATACACCACAGATCATTAACGAATCTGTTGATGTCAATATTTTGTTTTCTCAATAGCAACCTAAAAATACGTAGAGATATATCTAAAGTCAAGTGCATAGAGTTATTAAGGTATAATCCTCAGTCCTTCTTATTATATTTTTCTAAGAATGTCTGATTTGCTAACGTACATTCAATACTACAATGCCCCCTATCTTAAGTTGAGCATATTGGGAAGTGATATACAAATTACTATAGGCAATATTAACTAGAAAAAAATAAAAATTAACAATTATACCTTATCATGGCTGACGGAACGAGAACAACTCTAACGTGCACAAAATAACGTTTATTTCACAATTTCGTACACATTGGTCAGTTTGAATCGATACCTATTAGGTTGGTGCAAAAATAATATCGTTTTTGACATTAAGTTGAATGTCAAAAAGACGGCATTATTTTTGCGCCAACGTAATATTGAAGAAGGACGAACGTTTCGAACTTTTGCACCGTTTAACGCATGTGGAGTTTTATCAGACATTTCAAGAGACCGTGGTTCCAGCATTGGAGAAACTCAGCTATATATGTTTATGCTAATAATCATACAGTATAATCACGTTGACCCACCGGTTCATGTTAGATCACCGAAGTTAAGCGACTTGGATTCTGGTCAGTACTAAAATGGGTGACCATTTGGGAATTCCAAGTTCTGCATATGCTTTCCGCTAATCTCGGCATTGTTTACAGTCTTCTAGCTCTTCTCCTTGGAACTGCACTCAGGCAGTGCCGATTGGTTGGAGATTGCCCAACCCTTGCTACGTAATTACACGCGCTGTTCCCCTTTACAAGGAGTATCCATTGTCTCTTAAGATTGAACTGAGGCATCTACTAATTACGAATTTGTGTTCGACATGTCCATCTTATTTCGCGCCACTTAGTGAAACCCTCAACTTAAAGGAGTAATAGTTTCTTCCATTACTTCAACGAAATAAAAATTCCTGTTCGTGTATGTATAGCCCTTGAGGTACTTGGACGCGGCTAATGATATTTATCAGCAGAATTCCCTACAACTTATCTAAATACGTACTTGCTAATAACCTACTTATTTATAACCTATATGGCTATAATCTTATCATAGATATTTATTAGTTTTATGCTCTTTTTGTGGAAAAAAACAGTCTTCGTTAATATGAACGACATATTTTTTGTATGCAACTAGTAATCAACATTATTTATTCATAAAGTGTCACTATTATCATTGATCAAATGTTTAACTTTAATTTATCTGAGTGATATGTGTGACGATATGATATGCATTAATTAAATTTTTAACTTTAATTTATTTTAATCATACGTGTGACAAGGTAGTAAGCATTGAACAAATTTTAAACTTTAATTTATTTTGATGGTGCGTGGAACGAGATAATCAGCATGGATTAAATTTTTAACTTTAATTTATTTTAATGGCACGTGTGGCAATATAGTCAGTATTGATTAAATTTTTAACTTTAATTTATTTTAATCATACGTGTGACAAGGTAGTAAGCATTGAACAAATTTTAAACTTTAATTTATTTTGATGGTGCGTGGAACGAGATAATCAGCATGGATTAAATTTTTAACTTTAATTTATTTTAATGGCACGTGTGGCAATATAGTCAGTATTGATTAAATTTTTAACTTTAATTTATTTTAATCATACGTGTGACAAGGTAGTAAGCATTGAACAAATTTTAAACTTTAATTTATTTTGATGGTGCGTGGAACGAGATAATCAGCATGGATTAAATTTTTAACTTTAATTTATTTTAATGGTACGTGTGGCAATATAGTCAGTATTGATTAAATTTTTAACTTTAATTTATTTAAATGGTGCCTGTGTCAATATGATTAGCGTTAATTAAATCTTTAACTTTAATTTATTTTACTGGTACGTGTGTCAATATAATTAGCGTTAATTAAATGTTTAACTTTACTTTATTTTAATGGTACGTGTGGCAATATAGTTAGCGTTGATTAAATTTTTAGCTTTAATTTATTTTAATGGTACGTGTGTCAATATAATTAGGGTTGATTACATTTTTAAGTTTCATTTATTTTAATGTTACGTGTGGCATTATAATTAGCGTTAATTAAATTTTTTACTTTAATTCATTTTAATGGTACGCGTGTCAATATATTTAGCGTTAATTAAATTTTTAACTTTACTTTATTTTAATGGTATGTGTGTCAATATAATTAGCGTTGATTACATTTTTAACTTTTATTCATTTCAATGGTATGTGTGTCAATATAATTAGAGTTAATTAAATTTTTAACCTTAATGTATTTTAATGGTACGTGTGGCAATATAATTAGCGTTGATTAAATTTTTAACTTTAATTTATTTTAATGGTACGTGTAGCAATATAATTAGCGGTGTATTTAATTTTTAACTTTAATTTATTTTAATGGTACGTGTAGCAATATAATTAGCATTGATGAGATTATTGAAACATATGCAATAAAAGTAACCAAAAAATATAAAGATGAAACTAGCACAATTAGTCTTTTCACTTTTAATTAAAAAAATCGAGTCATGGTGGATGGGGAGACAACGCACTAGCTAGACCTTTTCTGGATAGTTCAAACAGGACTGGTAACTTCGGGAGGCTTTTTGACACCCAAATTCAATTGGAGGTCAATGGTCGTCGACAACGAGCAATCAATGGTAAGCAGCTGTTATGATAACGCAGATTCATTTGCAAATTTTCTCGAAAGAGGGCACGAGCACTGGCAATCTGGGAATACTTCTTGTCACTCAGACTCCAGAAAACGCCACAAGTTATTCTCAAAGAGAAATTATTGAAGATGGCCTTTGTGACTACGCCTAATAAGTAAGTGAGTGAGTGAGTGAGTGAGTAAGTAAGTAAGTAAGTAAGTAAGTAAATAATAATAATAATAATAATAATAATAATAATAATAATAATAAGCAGACACCATCAAAGCAGCAGGCATGCGTAGAAAATTGGAAAATAATACGTCAGAAGAACAAGTAAAACCCTCGAAACTAAACTATATACTAGAAACCTTATTAAAGGAAAATAACACGTGGGCAGTATCACTAATAAGATAACTTTGGACAGTTTATACGTTGGACCAAAAAGTTCTGAGGAATCTCGATAAGCAGACCAGAAAACTCATGACGGCGCGCAATACACTACACCCAAACGGTGATAATGACAGACTCTGTGTGAAAAGGAAAGCCGGAGGGAGAAGACTGGTATGTATATCAGACTGTGTAAATAACACACACACACACACACACACACACACACACTCACACACACACACACACACACACACACACAAAGAATTAGAAAAATACATAATTCAGAACACCGAAAGAATAATTACTGCAGCAAGAAAAACTAAGAAACAAACAAGATCGAAAAACAAGAGAGAGGAATAAGACGAGGAAAAATGGGAAAAGAAACAGCTATACGGAGGATTCATAAGGATTACGAAAAAAGAGCCTACTGAAAATATTTAGAAATAGTTGCAAAAAAAGGAAACCTAAGCAGGGAAACTGAATCACTAATAACAGCGGCACAAGATAACGCGATTAGAACCAATAACATCAAACCAAGGATCAAAAAGCTACGAGAAACAGCGAATCTAGACTCTACACACAAAGAGACGAAAGAATAAACCACATGATAAGTGGATACAGCAAACTAGCCTTAAAAGAATATAAAAATAAATACGATCAAGTGGAAAACGTCGAATAATGGCAAATATGCAGGCAATTGCATCTTGAACAATCAGATAAACGGTACAAGCACAAACCGGTAATAGTACTTAAAAATAAAAGTTGCAAGATCCTATAGGACCTTGAGATGCAAATGGATAAACCCATCCAAGCAAGAAGGCCGGGTGTCATAATAGTTAAGAAGAAAAAGTCCTGCCAGATTGTAGATTTTGCAGTTTTAGCAAGTCAAAGAGTGAAGATCAAAGAGACAGAGAAGCGGAGTAAATACCTAGAACTGGCCAGACAGCTTCAAGGAATCTCGAAAATAAAGAAAGTCAGGATAAGACCACGAATAATAGGAGCACTAGGAACAATACCGAAGCACCGAAAAAAAAATAAAAAGAATGGGAGAGATGGGAATCAAAAGGATTGCTCAAAAGTTACAGCGGATAATAATAATTACAACTGCAGAAATATTAAGGAAATCCCTAGAATGCGGAGAGTGGCACCACACATGAATAAAAGACAAACGGTACATACAAAACGGCTACAGATGTAAAACACAAAGGAACGTGACATGAAATCCTGAAAACTGAAACGGTATAATCGTAAGGTACCACCATGCGTCCCTGCGTTCCAACCACTTCTCCTTTTCTTTCGTATATGTGTATGGCATCACAAACAGACACAACACCAAATAAATGAAGGGGAGGATAGAAAGACAGTGGAGAGAAAGCACTAACCAGCCCTTCGCTAGGTGTATCAGCATTTTTGTAGGAATTTTTGACACCTCTAACACGAAACTGTGAATAAAATATAAAAAAAATCTCGTAATTTCTCTTTTAAAACTGGGTTGTTTATTTTCTTTATGGATTATACTTCCAAAATAAACTATTAAAGTTGTATAAAAAGTAATAGAAATATTATTATTATTTAGAAAAAAGAGCAGTAATGAAATTAATTGAATTTTACGAGTTCAGTATTTTTAAATTTTTAAAATTTAAATATCCATCAACATTTTTCTATTGATTCTATTTTTACGATATTTTCAGGGTCAATGTGAAATTTTATGTTCTTTCCAATAAACTGAACAATATTTTATACAAACGTTTTTTTTTTTAATTCACGCCCATCCCCATTTTCAAGTGTCTATTAAAAAGTAAATAATTAATTTACTCACCAAAGTTTTATATATCACAAATTGAATATAAAAGATCAATAAATAATATATTCTAACTCAAAACAAACAAAAATAAAAGATTATTTTTTTGGAAATTTACATGTAAAGTCCGAAGCATAAAACATTAAAAAAAAACAAAAACAAAAAACATGCTGTTTGTATTTTTTTTTAAATGAAACCTTGGTCTTTGTTCCTTTAATTGAAAAAAAATAGGGTTGTAATTACATTTTTCGAGTACTTAAAAGCTTGGAAAGACAGGGGGTCGACTTAATTCACCCCGATTTTGAAATGTCTATTAAAAAGTAAATAATTAATTTATTCACCAAAGTTTTATATATCACAAATTGAAGATAAAAGATCAATACATAATATATTCAAATTTAAAATAAAAAAGAATACGTTTTAGAAATGTACCTGTAAAGTACGAAGTTTAAAACCTTTTTTTTTTCAATCACGTTGTTTTTTTTTGTTTTTTTTAAATAAACCCTTGGTCCTTGCTCCTTTCATTGAAAAAAAAATTATGGGTTGAATTACATGTTTCAAGTAGTTATAAGCTAGGAAAGACAGGGTCTCGAATTATTCAATATTTTTCACGAAATTTCTGACATACCTTGCCCTCCGCTGGGTGTGCAAAGGGGACTTGGACCTTGGGGAGCCTTTTTGGCACCAAATTTCTACTAAAGACCAATGGTTATCTCCAACGAGAAACCAGTGGTAAATAGCTGTTGTGATAACGCAAATACTTTTGGAAAGGTTATCGAAAGAAGTGTAGAGTACTGGAAATCTGGGAAGACTTTTTGTCACTCTGACTCCAAAGACCACCACAAGTTGTTATCAAACAGAAATCTTTGATTATGCCTTATGTGGCTACTCCTAGTGAGTTGTTAATAATAATAATAATAATAATAATAATAATAATAATAATAATAATAATAATAATAACAACAATAATAATAATAACAATAATAATAGTAATAATAAATAATAATAAATAATAAAAATAATAAGTAATAATAATAATAACAACAACAATAATAATAATAACAATAATAACAGTAATAATAATAAATAAAAATAAATAATAAATAATAAAAATAATAAATAATAATAATAATAATAACAATGATAATAATAATAATAATAATAATAATAATAATAATAATAATATCCCTATTCACAATATTAGAGAGACGGGTGGGTGAGGTAAGCTCTAACAAAATATACTATTGTACTCCAAAATTCTTACCACATCGCGCGTATCTTTGTTCCTATGTCTGCCTATCTTAAACTTTATTTTGACGTTTGATCGATTGTTTATATGAATCAAAAATGCAATAGCGCAAAATGCAATTAAAAAAATAATAATCGAAATAAATTCAGCAGAATGCATTACGATTTTTACCCATAACGAAGTCTCTCATTGTTATCTTCTGTTTATAAACACACTTCGTGATATATCAACATTTTGGTGGGAATTTAGAAGCTGTTAAAATGTGGAATAGAAAATCATTAAAACTGTTCTTTTTTTTTCAATTCTCAGTAAATCCTCGTTAAATTGCAGGACTTAACATTCTTCAAAGCAGTTGAATAAATTCATTTTATAAATCTCCGCTCTTATATAAAAGTCACCTCGTGTAGGTATGTGTATGCAGGTTCTTTCAAGATAGGTTTCATAATGGCTGAGACTATCTTTTACAAATTTCACACAAAGGTAATTTATATGTTCGGCAGTGTTCTTAGATATGTTTTATACAGAAATTCATCCGATGAGTATCGAAAATCGAAATGAACAAAACACCCGATCTTAAATGTAGTCTTTTCTTTTTTATAGATAAAAAGAATTTTTTACAGAGGAATATTTTACATTACATCGGCGAAACGAAATAAAAAAAAAAACAAATTAGCAAATCATTTTGTCTTAAAAGACAAACTCATTGTCAACTGCATATATAGCTGATAGGTAGAGCATTCGACTACACTATCAAATGATCCCACTGTTTACGTCTGGGTGTTCCTCACCATTAAAAAAAATCTTTACGATACGTTTACGATAAAAAGAAGAGGTACGATTTAAAATCGCCACAAAGTATTTCTTCGTTTGCATATTTTTAAACGAAGCATTAATTAGAAGTGACTTTTCAAGGACATTCATCGCCAAGCCCAAATATCAGCTGACGTAATATTGTAAATAAACACAGCCAGAATTTGATGAACAACATATTATTATTATTATTATTATTATTATTATTATTATTATTATTATTATTATTATTATTATCATTATTATTTATTTATTTATTTATTTATTTATTTATTCATTTATTTATTTATTGCGAATTAGTCCACCGGGCAAATTATTCCTCGTAATATATAATAATCAATAGTGGATGTATTCCATAACAATACATACGCAATGTGCATAAAATTGAATATCATGTTTAAACGTATTCTATGACCGGGCACCGCCGGGCCACAGGTAGTAGCAAATATAACCGCATATATTGACATCAAGTAAGGAGAAATGAGGGGAAACCAAACGAACACATTACCAAGGCAATAACTAGAAACCTAGAGAAATACCTTCAGACTGTAGCGGAACGAGCCCAAAAATAAATAGTAACATTCAATGCTGCTAAGACTAAACTTCTTTCCTTTAATACTATAACAAGAGCCTTCTCAACCGCTGATAACCATGATTGATGATATATTACACGAAAGTATTTTGTTCAAACTCCTTGATTTAACGTTCAAGGGGAAGATGAATTAAAACAAATATATTGAGAGCATTAGCAAGGTTGCTGCAAACAAGGCAGTCCCCCTCTCTCTCTCTCTCTCTCTCTCTCTCTTTCTAGAAAATTACTTACGCCTGAGAGTATCTTGTAACTTTAAAAGGTTGCCATTCGCCCGTGTATAGCATATTGTTTTCAAATTTTGATTGGTGCATTTGCTACGCGCCCCTCATTCTTAGACAAGGTTAAATTAGAGGCGCCATCCTAATACATTCCGCACTGTCAACTAGGCTTCACCCTCTGTCCCATCGACGAAGTGCCTGTTCTACAAGTAATTTAATGATAGGTGTTCCCACGAACTACACACCCTTGTACTCCTTCGGCGTAATCATGCCGACAAACCCGACAAGCAGCAAAATCTCACCTCTACACAGTAGAAATCCCTAGATGCCAGAAAACCTTCTACTGTAATAGTTTATTTCCTCACATTGTTAGACTTTGGATTTCACTTTCCTATCCCTGCTCAACTAAATGTACTGACATGCAGAAGTTCAAGTGTCATGTAAACAAACATCTTGCTGCTCCGCTTCCTACATAGTACCTCTGCAAATTATGTCTCAGATAGTAGCCATCTACATCAAAGTGGCTCGTTTCTATGTTTGAAGTGAAAATCCAATGCAAAAGGTAGTGAAAGTACAGTTGTATTACTTAATCTTCGTTATTTAGATTTTTTTAGATGTTTGTTCTTATCAGTGAATTATCCCCAAAGATCCGTGGCACAGTGGATAAAATACTTGAGAAAATTCAGTTGTAACTTACACTTTAGAAGGTTGAATTCTCAGTGTGGGTTGCGCTCAAAAATATCATTATGAATTTTACCCAAGTTAGTGCTTGCGGAACGATAGTAAGCTATCCGTATGGATTAAATAAAAGGTTTCGTTCGAAATTCCGTTCAGAGTCCAAAGTTCTAAATAAAAGTCTCTGAGTTTGACAATATACACTTGAAGAGCGTCGGTGATTACACCAACCGAAAAGTTGCGCAAATAACACTCGAGGCGAGAACAATAGTCCGAATACTGCAAATTATTAATTCTCATGTCAACATTCAGAAACGTAATATCCAATGACTAAACGCTAACGTTTTTGATAAAATACTAGCTTTACTATTCTATTTAAATTAGATAATAAAAAATTGGTAAAAATATAAACGTCACAGTAAATATTTACAAATATATTAAAAAGGAGCTATCCAAAACTTATTATTAGTCGCGTGCAAGCGACTCTATAAATCACTCCGTCGGTCTGTCGGTTAGTCGGTCGGTCGGTCGGTCGGTCTGTCGGCTGTCGGTCTGTCCGTAACACTTTTGTGCTTGGCCTTTTTGGTTAAGATCAAAGGTCTGTTGTTAATAGATGCTGTTCTTAGCTTTTTAAGCTTTTCTCGGCCTTTTGGCCAAGATCAAAGTGTAATATCTGTTCGTACTACATGCTGTACTTATGTTTGTAACTTTGTGATATAAAGTGGAGGATCACTTTTCTGTATTAATTTAATGTAAAACGATCACTCACTTTACAACCAGTCAGTTTCAAAGCCATTCAAGTCATTCTCCAGATCATTCAAGTTGTTTTTGAAGGATTCCAGTTATTTTTTAAGCATTCAAGTCATTCTTAAGGTCATTCAATTCATCGTTAAGTTTATTAAAGCCATTCTAAGTCATTTACTTTTTATTTATTTAAGTCATTTCATTTTTCGGTCATTTTAGTTTATTTTTAAGAATTTCATGTAATCCTACATTCACGCATTCATTCATTACACGAGAGCACACAACTAATGGCTATCGGCCTTGTTTATTTAGAATGTATTATTTATTTCAGGCGACAAGAGATCTCTACCTTTACTCGAGGTTTGTCATTTTATCTATTGATTGAATGACTGGCCTCGAATAAGAAGAGCTCTCTTGTCGCCTGATGGTGGCTTTTAAAACTGAAACAGTAATTTTCTAGTAGCGGTTGATGGTAATTTCGTTTACTTAAATTGAATAATATATATATATATATATATATATATATATATATATATATATATATATATACTCATGTCTATGATTAGATAAACGTGGACAAGCTGTCAGGGTAATGGAGTGGCGTCTGCTATATGTCTCCAGCACCGTTGGTAACAGGTGCACTTCACATAAGTATGCCTTTTATCGAGGGAATTCGATATACTTTATGGCTAGTGGCCCAGGTAAAAACTCCGCTTCAATAATATTACCCAAAAGGACAGGCTATGAGATTGGTGCAAAAAAAAATTATAAATAACAAAATTATAAATAATAAATTAATAAAGATAATAAGAAACACAAAACTCGCACAATTTTACAACTATTTCAGGGTAACTATTTGTTTCTCTTTTTGTACCAAACGAAATCAAAGCAGAAGTTATTTAAAAGTTGCACCATGTTTAAACGTGTAAGAGTTATATATATATATATATATATATATGAAGAGCATAATGTGGTGTCCCACAATTAAATAAAAACGGATGATATGGGAAAAATGTTATGCGATGTGTCGAAAGATATAAGAGCAAAAAAAAAAAAAAAAGAGGGGGGGAAAAAAAGATTTGATATTCCTGAAGCGCTTTTCAACCGACTCTCTTCAGGGGAATCGTCGGTAAATTGGTTGATTACTCAAAACCATGAATTGGTAAAAAAAAAAAAAAGTACTGTAATTGTAAGGTGTTCGGAAGAAAAAAAAAACAAAAAAAAACTTACAATTACAGTATTTTTTTTTTTTACTAATTCATGGTTTTGAGTAATCAACCAATTTACCGACGATTCCCCTGAAGAGAGTCGGTTGAAAAGCGCTTCAGGAATATCAAATCTTTTTTTTTTTTGGCTCTTGTATCTTTCGACACATCGCATAACATTTTTCCCATATCATCCATTTAAATATATATATATATATATATATATATATATATATATATATATATATATATATATTATTATTATTATTATTACTTAATTTAATCACATAAATGAATAAATGAAAGTATAAATTTATGCGTACACTTTAAGTATTTACTTCAATACGTAGGTAGAGTTTGGTAGTAAGTTATAAAATATATATGGCAATTAAGCTACACAGAATATTCCGCGTTTCATCCACGCTAGGATTCATCAGGATTATGTGAGGATTGTGGTTGTCTTTCGTTTATATATACGCATATTCTATTGTGTTTTTAGTTAGCCAATCAGCTTTCTAGCTTCCGCCGTATCCTTCCTAATCAGTCAATGAGAGGGCACTTGCAAGACTAAGGCACAATATATACACTGACATAAAAAACACATTTAACCTCGATTTAAAATAGGCCAGGACACTAGATACCTACGCTCTTCGCCAAAACAGCACACACAAAGAAACGGGCGAACCGGAGATCAACTGGGCCTTTGTCCTGTAAGTGGCCGCTCATTGGCTGATTAGGAAGGGTGCGGGGAAAACTAGAAAGCTGATTGGCTCACAAAAAAAACTCAATAGAAGGTACGTATATAAAAACGCGAGACAACCACACAGTCCTCGCATATGCCCGATGAATCCTAGCGTGGATGAAACGCGGAATATTCTGTGTAGCTTAATTGCCATATATATTTTATAACTTAGTGTATATATATATATATATATATATATATATATATATATATATATATATATATATATATAGACTTTCGACGGTAATTCTTGGCCTGAAGGCGTAATCCCCCAACGTGGGTGATTACAGAAACATGTATGCACATATGTAGCCATTAATGTTTGTATAAATAAAATTAATATATATATATATATATATATATATCTTAGCATGACGCCCGGCGTTCCCTGGTCGCACAATGTTACAAGAACAAGTCGCCTGTTCTTGTCAGTAAGTAAAAATGAGATAGGATAGCCCGAGAATTCGAACCTGGGAAGCTAGGGTTAGAATTAAGATTTAGGAGAATTCCGATTGTTAGTTTTAAAATAAATCGTAGATATGTTTGTTTGAAAAGGAATTCGAGTGTTCACAAATGGTATTGTGGAAAAGGAATTTGATGATTCAATTCTGTTTATGGAAATTGAATTGAAACAAAGTCAGTTAGAAAAACGAACAATAGGAAATTTAAACATATTGAAAAATAGGTTAGTCGAAAAATAGGTTAGAAGAATTTGGGTTGCAGACGTGAGTTCCTGACCACGTGAGTCGAGCACATGCTCGGACTTGGGGGAAAGTGACACGTGGAGCATGTCCAGGCCATAGGATCGATCTGCACGTTTTGGGCCATACGATGACGTCATGGCTAAGAGATGAATTCTCAATATAGTTTGCTAGTTTTAGTGAGACAGGGAGACAGGGTCGGACAGAGTCGACAGACAGTGTCAGACAGGAGAGTCGAGTCCGGATTGAATCCGCCTTTGGAAGCGAAGGGTTAGAAGTTGAAATCATGTAGTGACTTTGAATTCCTTGATGTGAAATCATTGACCGGTCGAAGAAATAAAGGAGCATCATCATTTTGTAACTGCGTATCGTGTTGTGTTATTCTCAACAAACAAAGGTAAAGTGAAATTGTATTTATATGAACTTTGTGTCTAAACCCATCTAAGTAGTGTGTCTCTCCATCATCTAAGAAATGTGTCTCCCTCAGCTATCATAAGTAATGCCTGTTCCTCCTGTGATAAAAGAACTGGTAATCCTCCTTTCTAAAATATATGTTACAGAAACATTTACAGAACTGTGTAAATGTATCTCTCTTCTATCTATCTCCCTCGTCCAATAGTATTACATGTCTCCGTCACTCTTTAAAATGTACCCTGTCTCTCTTTATATATATCCGATATATCTCTCCCAAATATGAATACACAAATATATAATATTCCTCTCTCTAATATGACCCCTATTCAACAACAATACGCTTAAACATGATATTGTAATTTATGCAAAATCCGTATGTATTATTATAGAATCAATTCTCTATTGATTATTATATATTATATGGACTAATTCGAAAAATAAATAAATAAATAAATAATAATGATTATTCAATTCATCAAATTCCGTCCGTGTTTGTTTTACTATATCACGTCAGCTGATATTTGGGCTTGGCGATGAATTCCCTGGAAACTAACTTCTGGTTAATGTTTTGTTTTAAAATATGCAAACCCAGAAATGCTTCGTGACGATTTTGAATGATATCTCTTCTTTTAGTGTAAATTAAATTCATTAATAACAAATAAAATAAAATAGTGAGCTACACTCAGGGTTGAATCCGGGATAATTCGATCTGTAGTCGAAGGCTCTACCACGGAGTTATATTTCAAGATGCAAACCTGAAATATTCTCTCTGTATTTTTTTTTATTCATCTGTAAGCAAGACAGACTATGTTTTGGCTCGGTTCTTTTCTATTTTCAATACTTATCGGATGCATTCCTGTACAGAACATATCTAAAACATAAATTATCTTTGTGTGAAATTTGCAAAAGACAGGTTCAGCCGTTTCGGAACCTATAAAGAAGGAATTAAACACACGCACACAAAAAATGACTTTATATATATAAATATATATATATATATATATATATATATATATATAAATATATATATATATATATATATATATATATACTAGCATTTCAGGCACAAACTTTAATAAAGACTTTTCATATGTATCTACGTAAGTATACTTTGATAATTATGTTTCAGTTTGAAGAAATATGGTATAATAAAATTATGGGGTGTTCGTTTGCACCTGACCTCCATAGAATGGAAATATGTCACAAAGATTAACAGGGTTTTTTAATATAGATCCACAGACTATTGTGATAAGAATTTCAGTGTGAACAGGTATGGTATAATAAATTATGGGGTTTATCTCTTTTATTTTTACTTTCATCATATTTTGCTTTGGTTTTGATGCCCCCAAATTCGAAGTTATCTCTTTACAGCACTTCCTTTTCATAATCTATCACACTTTCATAAATCAGAGTCCATTTTTTGTAGGCTGTTTTTGAACCCAGTCAACGACGGCACTTTTGCTAGTATATATATATATATATATATATATATATATAGAGAGAGAGAGAGAGAGAGAGAGAGAGAAAGAGAGAGAGAAATGGGAGAGAGGGAATTAGGCATGGAGTCTAAAGAGCAAATTTATTTTGATGCGTCAGTACTTAACAATAATCTTGCTCATAATACTGTAGACATATAATAAGCTCAATAGGTATATTTCTCCTAGAGTTATATTAATACTGATTATGAAGATTAATAATTCTAAACTATGAATCAGTTTCTACAGGAAAAACAAACAAAATTAACTTGAGTGATTTTGTTTGTTTTTTCTATTGATACTGATTCATAATTTAGAATTATTAATCTTTATAATCAATATATATATATATATATTTATATATGTATATATATGTATATATATGTATGTATATTTACAAAACATAAAAAAGAAACAAAATATATAAATCCCTTTATTATAAATGCAATGCGGTAGAAATGTGTCAACTAATGTTTCTTGTATTTTAACTTTTTGTCCGCAATTTTTATAAGCAATATTTCTGACTGTGAGGAAAAAAAGTTTTATTAGCAATATTTCTGATTGTGAGAAAAAAAAAATTATAAGCAATATTTCTGACTGTGAGGAAAAAAAAATTATAAGCAATATTTCTGACTGTGAGGAAAAAACATTTATAAGCAATATTTCTGACTGTGAGGAAAAAATACTGTTTTCTGGGTCGGAATTTATCCATCTAACTCTTGCATTTTGCTAGTTTATGAAGTGAAATATTATATAATATATCTCTTTACGTTGAGTGATTTAACGGTTTATCTGGAGAGACTTCCATTTAAATAATATAAGTCTCACCGTCCTCGGGTGGTTAGTTCACACGGAGACCAGACGGTCAGAACCTTGGCTATTCTAGTGCCAAGTTTTTTGGGGTTTTTTTTTGGGGGGGGAGGGGGTCAGTCTTAAGTATTGTCCTGTGCGGTTCAAGGCGTTTCATCTTCCTAAGCTTTTTTTCGTCTTTTTAGAAAGAATTAGTTTATTGTTACTCGCCTGAGGTACCCCTTCCTTGGAATACCGACATGGCTACACAAATAAATATTGTCAGGCAAAATGATCTTCTAGTACGCTAGTTTTTTTGCAAATTCCATTTTCTTGATCTTGTGTCGTATCTTTCAAGTGTGGAAGAGAGATCAGTAGTATACCTATCTGTTTATATACTTCTAAAAGTATGCGAATTGTACTTATATTTTTGTTTCCTTACTAGCTTGTTACTGGACACAGTGGGTGACGTTATAAAGGTCGAGTGACGTAAATAGACATTGAATGATTAGAAAGGAAGTGGAATATGGCGAATAGCGTAAATAATTAAGAGATTACGAAATGATTATTGTGTATCTTACGTTACAGCATGTTTTCCAGTGTTTCCATGAAACTGTAAGTATCGATGGGCGGTCGAACTAGCGTACGCTGTTATTAAAATATTAAATATTTTCAATAGAAAACAATGATATAGGATACATATTTGGAAAAATAAATATATTTTTAATTTACCACTAAGTATTTTAAGTTGCAATAAAATATTTACAGTTATAAATATGAAGTAATTTTGTTCGACAAAAGAATAGAGAATATGACTGACCTGTTTACGAAAATTGTGTAACTAACACATATATAGGCATTGGTATATAAACATTAGCACGAGTTAGTAAAGGAGTCAGTTTACCGTAGATCGACTTGGTGATCGGCCGTCATTTTTACGTCCATGGGAGCATATCGACCGATAGAATAGGGTATAAAATTTGATGAGACGCTGCAAACCTACGAAGGCAGTCACAATCTCGCGAAAACAAAGTTGTTTAAAATATAACCTGCGTCATAATATTTTCTTCGGATGAAGATGTATTCGTTATACAACCAGGTCGTAAGAAACAGTACAAGAGGCGTTTTCTCTTTGCCTATGCACCACGCACCTATAAATGTTATTACTGTCACAATCACCTGCTGGATTTGAAGTTAGCAGTCCGTTATAAAAAACACACACACAAAAAATCTATTCCGTACTTATCTGTTTATCGTTTGTTAAAAAAACAGTGTTCACCATTTTAAAATAAATATATAACGTGGACTGTTATGAATCATACATACATTTACTTTGACTGTCCAGTTGAATGTGTTAAACACACACACATTTCTGCAAATGCGCACGAAATGACAAATGAAAACATAGGAGTGTATGCACACACTAGACGTTACTGCAGTAGTAATAGAGTTAAGTGAACTATATATTATATATCTGTGTTTCTCCCCTTTGATTTTGAGCACATGGTGCAATGGGGAAGGAAAGTGGCTAGTGAATTTTTATGCATCTAAAATCAAGTGTCTATATTTACATTATCAACGCTGTTAACCCCCTCTGGTACTAATTGAAATGAACGGCTCTCGTCTTGGGGAGGTTCCATGTTTTGACAAGCTTCCGCGTCTGATCTTTACTCCTGATCTGAAATGGAACACGTACATACAAACAAACAACCAAGGTTGCTGTAAAAACGGTAGGATTATTCTACTGCCCAGTAGGTATCTCACTGCCGATGCAATTCGCTACCTATACAAGAGCCAAGAATGTCCATGGATGGAGTACTTTTCCACATCTATGAAGAAGCTGCTAGAAGTAACGTATGCTACCTCGATAGAATTCAAAATGGTGGGGAGTGCTCTTTTCCATTCTGTGCAACCTCTTTCCTACAGACGAGACGTTGCGAGTTTGGCTGTGCTTTATCCTTATTTTCATGGCAAGTGCTTGTCTGAGGTCCAGTTCACGCCCCCCCCCCCGTCGCCAAACTTTCACGAAAAACCTCATCTAGTTGAAACTACTAGCAATAATTCCCCACTCATTATCTATGCCTAAATCTAAGCGTAGATTTCATGTACAAAGCGTCTTTCTCAGAACTGCATGCCTGTAAAACTCTGATCTTTTTTCGTTGCTTTCCAGCTGACTACAATATCATTGTCTTCAAGTCCAACGTAAACAAATTCTTGATGAACAATCTTCTTTAGTAATCCAATTTACCAAATTTCCATCACTAACGATTACTATATTGCCCCATTGACTACTGTACACTCATTATCCCCTATTCTCGAGTGGCCTCTGGATCTTGATAAGGGGCGACTTCTTTGTAAGAGAAAAGTATATAAAGAGACTATAAGACGCATGTTATATATACCCGCAGTGTATATTACCCCAACTATTGAAGCCGGTTATATAGACAACCACTATACAACACATACGTATATACACACACATGGCTATACAACAAATAGAGAAAAGACTTTGAAGAAAAGGAGAACGTAAATATTAAACTACTTATTATTAAGAACAAAAATATTGAAAAATTGTTGACATCATTCTGTCTCATTTGTGTACCTTTATTTGAAAACTGAAGAAAAGAAGACTTAATGCATGTAGTAGCTACCGGAACTACTGACTTCCCTTGATCTCTCTATATGTACTGTAATATACGGCATAATCCCGATAGATCACCGGTTTAGCATCATCGAACCTCGCTAGTATTATAATGCGTGACCATTTAAGATTACCAGATGCTGTATGAGCTCTCCGCATATTTTGACATTGCTTCTAGTCGTCGTCGACTTTGCCTTGCCGTTAGAATCAAACAGTGCCAACTTAGGATGGGAATGGTTAGAGATTGCGCTACTCTTGCTTCAGAATTGTGCACGTGTATACCAGTTAGAAATTTACAACTGATATATATTGGAATTTACAAATATTTAAGAAAACCTTTCTAGATTTTCAAATATTTTAATGTACTGACCCAAATGAGTCACGGTTGTTCTATTGTACTACTATAAGCCTGCCTATAGTATATTGGTTGCGCGTTTATCATCCTACACACTTTAATTGTAGGAATGTTTTAGATTATGGACAAACCTATTCAATAAAGGGAAAATGGTGAGAGAAGTAGTAGGAGAAATGGGATAATAAGTTTGAATTTTTGACATGGCGTATAAATAGATAGGAATAGATAAAATACTTTGAAAAATCCAGTTCTGAAGTTTCACTTTTCTGGTAGTTGGAGGTTCGATTCTCAGTGCCGGCGACATTCAAAACATAATGGCGAATTGTTAAGGCCTTCTATCTAGTTATAGCTGACGGAACGAAAGCATGCTACCCCCGTGGGTTAGATAAAAGCTTTGTTTAAATTTCCCTTCAGATTCCCAAGTTCGACAAAAAGATTCCCGAGTTTCAAAAGATACAACCACAGAAGGCCAGGGGTTATATCAGCTGCAACGCTGTGAACCTAACACTGGAGATAGTTCAAGAATCCAAATAATACAAAATGCAAGAATATTCCGTAGGGATTTGTACATCTATATGTCTTTTTACATTAAACTTGAACAAATGCATGTCAGTACAGTCAGAGAAGCACGAATCTGGGAGGGAATTCCAAAGTCTAGCAGTCCTATGGAAGAAACTATTAAAGTAAAATACTTTCTGGCATCTGTGGACATTTACTATGTAGTGGTGGGATTTTGCTGCTTGTCGGGTTTGTCGGAGATATTTACGTTTAGGAGGAACAAAGCTTGTAGTTCATCGGAACAGCTACCATTAAAATATTTGTAAAACAGGCCGAGGGATTCAACGTTTCGTCAATTGGACGGAGGTTGATGCCTAGCTTACAGTGCGACACCTATTAGGTTGGCGACTCTTTCTTGAACCCTAATAAAGAGTGAGAGACAAGCAGCAGATTACCTGCCTAAATGTGCCAAGAGTACTCCATACATGAGCGAATGATGGTCTTGTAGATGTACAGGATACTCTAGCACAGTAGAGAAGAGTCACCTTTGCAACCGCCTTGGCAATGACCCCGATGTATCTGTTATAATTCATGTTTCTCTGTGAATGTTAAGGCAAGGACTTTGAACAAAGTAGGTTCATGTAAAGTATCATTAGTCATAACTGTTAGTGGTTGAAAAGGGTTTTAGTAATTATTAAAGGAAATAAGCTTAGTCTTGGCAGCATTGGATGTAACAATTCATTGTTGTCCCTCCAGAGTTTCCGCCATTGCCTTGGATATGTGTTCATTGTATTGTAATGAAATATTCGTAAATAGGTATATTTAGTAATTTGAGGTCGCTTTTAGAATGGGAAATATGGCAACTTCATAAGCACAGAGAAAATATTTATAACTATACACATTTTATCTTCTCTTAGTAATCCTTGATTCTTTTTGCATGTCTTCCTTGCATTTTTGCTTTTATATGCTTTCTCCTTGGTTTATTACTTACATCTCGCATGCTTTGTAATTCAAATTCAAATGTTCCTGAGACGTACATACTCCTGACTAACGCCACAAGCATCACAACCCCACCCCTTCACTGTTGAGTATCCCTATATATTGGAATGTCTTCTACTCTAATAGTTTCTTTCTTCGTATAGCTGGACTTTGGGATGCCCACCCTGTTTTCCTTGCTGTATTAGTATGCTGATGTTTAAATGAAAAGTGAACAGACAGCTCGCTGTTTAACTCCTACTCAATCCTTTGTTAGACCGGAGCGCCTTACATTCCAAGTGGCAATATTCCTTGTTGGTAGCAAAAAAAATTAAAGAAAAAATCTCATTGTGAATATTTTTTGATATACAAAGAAACATACTAGCTGTTGAGCTTGCGTCTCATTTTGTTATTCATATTCAACTGCCTCTTTAGTGAGGACATATTTATAAGGTGTGATTATCCAGTTCCCCAAGAAAAGGTCCTCATATATTAGGGATAAAATTGAAGATTCATATCTAGAACTATTTATCCTTGATTGAACGAGAACAGAATCGATGAAGTCTAGTATTAGAACATATACTACACGTTGCTCCTGGGAAAAGTCCCCCGGCATAACGCTTCATAAATGTATATAGATTAAAATATTGTATTCTCTAAATAATTTTTTACGATGAAAAGTTGACAATTATTTGTTGTTGAAACTTGTAAAAGTTTATGCTTGTTATTAATGTACTTTGGTTTACGCAATTCTTTAAAGCAAAACTATAGATGAAGGGACTAGTTCGGATTACATAGAAGATACAAGAGAAAATGTTTGCGCAGCCTCTGTTTATCTGACTCCCCATGGGGACGGAAGTAGATTAAAAGTCGGTCTTTAATGTAAAACACTAAAGTTAGGAATATTTTATAAATCACGTGCCTCAATCTAGCTAGAATTGTTTTTTCACTTACCAATGACAGTTAAGTATTATAACAGATATCACACTATAATCCCGGCCAATATTTAATTGCCTTCTTATAGTTTTTTTAATGTGGCGATAATTCAGTTCCTCAAAAATTAACACTCGTGATTGGGACAAATAAAAAAAAATTGAAAAATTCTAGAAGAATATCTCCGTCACTACTCAATGGCAGTGTAATGCCAGAATAGATATGACAATACCGTTTGTTTTTCCCCGACTGATTATAACATTACCGTTTTTAAGTCTAATGTGAATAAAATCCTAATGAATCCTCCATTCAGATAATCTTTCCATACACAGGTTTTCACCATTACTAATATTGTTTCACCCCCTACTATACACTTAGCCCTCATCCTTGAGTAGCTTTTGGGTCTTGATAAGTATTGAGCTTCTGAGTGTGTGTATATATATATACATATATACACACACAGTGTATATATATATATATATATATATATATATATATATAGCCGACTTTTTAAATACGAATATATATATATATATATATATATATATATATATATATATATATATATATATATATATATATGATTAGTTTTTTTTGGAAAAAGAATTCCAGCAGAGTGCTCAATTAAAAGGAAAATCCAAATTTTAAGAGCGTACTTATATTTTGTGTACAGAAAGTTGTTAGTTGAGATAGGTCATTGGTACCGTCGGTTTCAAGCCCGATAATAAGGCCCGTTTAAGGTATCCTCATCAAGCTCTCTTCAGCCAATATTCGTCTCTCTTATATATATATATATATATATATATATATATATATATATATATATATATATATATATTAGTATTTAAAAAGTCGGCTTCGGCAGAAGTGTCTTAAAATCTCTTCATTTCTTCATTCTACGCACAATTTATCTTTCATTTAATAATGATATTTTGAACTCACTCTTTTTTTTCTTGTACCCATTTGTCAATTATTTCACGGAATTTTACTTTTTGAATGACATCGAAATATAGAAAGAAAGTATTCTTTTGAAACTCTGCGGATTAAGGACAATCAACTTATTTAGTGTTTCCGTTTTGAAAATTTAAATGTTTTTAACTCTTCTTAAAGTGTTTTAACATGTTTTATCAATTATTTGTTCTTATATATATATATATATATATATATATATATATATAAATAAATGTTTAGAGGTACAGAATTTATATATGGTTTTAAATAAAATGGTAGGCGGAAGTTTCCCCGTACGTTCGCACATTAAATAAGTTCCCCTATAGAACTCTCTATTTTCGTCACAATATTATTTAGATTGCTATCGATTTGCTCCTGAAGAGATGAAAGAGCTCTCGAGAAACTTCCGCCTACCATTTTATTTAAAACCATATATATATATATATATATATATATATATATATATATATATATATATATATATATATATATATATGTATATATATATATATATATATATATATATATATATATATATATAGAGAGAGAGAGAGAGAAAATAAAAAAGGAACAAACCGTATTATGTGTTCACCAACGTTTCGTCTTTATTTCGAGACTTCCTCTGGGTGAATGAGATTAAGAAACCAAAAAATATACCAGTACAAAATATTTGAAAAAGTTTCACGTGCACAGTGTGACGCAGTTCTATTTAAGAGAAACGGAAAAATTGATGTTGGAAATTCAAAAAGGAAGGGGGGCTGGCGCTGTTAAAGAGAAGGAAATTTTAGTGGCGTCATATAGTCGTTAATTTAATTTTAAAACTATGAACGCAAGTTTATATTCTTATTGGGAAAAAGATATATCTGTTGAAATTTAAATATAAGTTTGTAACAGGAATGAAATTAGTGTTTTTTATGTAATTTATTGATTGAGATTATGTGTTAATTATTACAGGGGGTGTTTGAATGGTGTGAGAAAGTTAACCTGTGTCCACAGTTAAATAATGTTCTTTTAATAACAGTTTACTTATTAATGGCGCTATGTTATAGAAACCTCCACGTTGTTTAATAGTGCTTGAAATTGCGATAAGCGCAGATTCAAGGAGTCTCCGGCGCGGTTTATTTGAAATGAATTTAACTACTTTTGCTTGTTTAAAATCAAAGGTGTGGTTATGTTGCAATGTATGAGAGAATAATGCACTTAGAGAATTGCTATTTTTTATATCTCTTTTGTGTTCATTGAGCCTTCCAATTTACGCTGAGTTTCACCAACGTATTTATGATGGCAATTATGGCAAGGAATAGTATATATATTTTCCCGGATTACATTGAAAAATATTTAGTTGCTTCAGCGGATCTTTTAAAACAACAAAGTTCTCATTTATTCCATGAAGCCCGGACATTAGCTAACGACTTACTACAGAACTACACCATGACACACAATTTTTTCTTAAATATAAACAAATCAATTCAAAGATTCAGCACCCGCCATTGTCACAAACTGGATACTAAACTTAAAAAATTAATTTCCGACAGCAAATGGAGAACTATAGGACGCCCGGATCTAATACAAAATCTTTCTACTAAAGTACTCTCAAACACTGAAATTGAAGCCCTTAGTTTCGGACTAAAATTCGCAACTGGCATACATTCAAATATTACCACCGACGCAATTTTGAAGAATTACAAACATGAAGATACGGATTTTCAAAAAGGTTTCATACAGGGTGTAATTTCTGTTGCAGTTACTCATCCATATGAAACTGTACTTCCTAAGAGATACATAGATGCTTTGAAACACCTAGCGAATAACAAGAACTTGATTATATCACCAGCTGATAAAGGTGGTGGTATAGTATTAATGGAAAAAGATGAATACCTGGAAAAAATTTCCACATTGTTGGCAGACAGCAACACTTACACCAAAACTGATTTAAAGACAGTAAATCGAAGTGTTGAGAATTTCAACCAATCTTATAAAAAACTTATAAAATACAACAAAACTTGGATGTCATACATTGAATACCACCCCAATGTTCCATCACTATATGGCCTGCCAAAAATTCACAAACCAGACATCCCTATGCGCCCTATAATATCCGGCATCGGTAGTGCCACACACAAAATTGCACGTGCCATATCCAACGTTTTGACTCCACTACTGGGCACTATCAGCACCTCCCACATAAAGACCTCCGGAGATTTACTGAACAAAATAAAAAACATTAACGTGCAAAACAAAACTATTCACAGCTTAGATATAACATCATTATATACTAATGTCCCCATTAAAAAATGCTTAAATCTACTCTTTAAACATTTAAAAAAATCTAACATTAGCTTACCTTTTCCTCCCGACACTCTTATAAAAATCATTAGACTTATAACTAACATGACTTACTTTCATTTCAATAACAATTTCTATAAACAAAATTTTGGTCTTCCTATGGGTAACCCTCTTAGTGGAGTATTAGCTTGCCTTTTCTTAGAATTCCTAGAATCTGGTCCTTTCAAATTCAGATTACTTCCAAACACAGAGTATTTCAGATACATTGACGACATCTTAATTTTTCTTCCTGAAAATACGCGCATAAATATCATTACAGACAAATTAAACTCGGTCGAACCTTCCATAAAGTTTACCTATGAAACAGAAAACAATAACTCATTACCTTTTCTTGACATACTTATAATAAAATCCAATAATAAACTATCCTTCAAAGTTCACCGCAAAACTACACACAAAAACGATTACATACATTTCTATTCACACCATAACAATAAAATAAAAACAGGAATGATAATTGGTTTCTTCTTACGCGCTTTCAGAATTTGCAGTCCTGAATATCTGGACGAAGAATTCAAATACCTTACAAACATTTTGAAAACCTTGCAATATCCGACATATTTCATATTGAATGCTAAGAGAAAAGCCACACAAATATTTTCCAGAATAAATAATAATAAAAAATCATACACACCAGACCTTTCTCTCATAAACAGACATCTTCTTTTACCTACACACACCAATAATACAATAATTTATAACACACTAAACAAACTAAAAATTCCTATCGTACAAACCACATCACTAACCATAAGACATATATTAAAAACCACGAAACATCTCTATAACAAACCAGTTTCCGATGGAGGTATATATACTATTCCTTGCCATAATTGCCATCATAAATACGTTGGTGAAACTCAGCGTAAATTGGAAAAAAGGCTCAATGAACACAAAAGAGATATAAAAAATAGCAATTCTCTAAGTGCATTATTCTCTCATACATTGCAACATAACCACACCTTTGATTTTAAACAAGCAAAAGTAGTTAAATTCATTTCAAATAAACCGCGCCGGAGACTCCTTGAATCTGCGCTTATCGCAATTTCAAGCACTATTAAACAACGTGGAGGTTTCTATAACATAGCGCCATTAATAAGTAAACTGTTATTAAAAGAACATTATTTAACTGTGGACACAGGTTAACTTTTTCACACCATTCAAACACCCCCTGTAATAATTAACACATAATCTCAATCAATAAATTACATAAAAAACACTAATTTCATTCCTGTTACAAACTTATATTTAAATTTCAACAGATATATCTTTTTCCCAATAAGAATATAAACTTGCGTTCATAGTTTTAAAATTAAATTAACGACTATATGACGCCACTAAAATTTCCTTCTCTTTAACAGCGCCAGCCCCCCTTCCTTTTTGAATTTCCAACATCAATTTTTCCGTTTCTCTTAAATAGAACTGCGTCACACTGTGCACGTGAAACTTTTTCAAATATTTTGTACTGGTATATTTTTTGGTTTCTTAATCTCATTCACCCAGAGGAAGTCTCGAAATAAAGACGAAACGTTGGTGAACACATAATACGGTTTGTTCCTTTTTTATTTTCTCTATTTTGTCGGAATACTATTTTCATTATTTTCATCATATATATATATATATATATATATATATATGTGTGTGTGTGTGTGTGTGTGTGTGTGTATATATATATATATATATATATATATATATATATATATATATATATATATATATATTACACTTTCTTTCCTCTCTAAAAGGTCAATAATTCTATATTCCACTTCCTTGCCTATCCACAAGGACAGGGCTAGACAGAAGGCCCATTTTGATTATGGTGGAAATTTAGCTATACAAAAACTAGCACTCCTAGTGGAGTTTCTTCATTATTGACTGATGGCAAAAAAATGTTGAAGTGCGATATTGGAACAGATACTTCGCTTTGAACCTTACCAAATGCCTGTGGTTATTAACTTTTTTTTTTTTTTTTTTTTTTTTTTTTTTACAAATTACACTACAAAAACAATCATTCGAATGTAAAGCGTTTGCGAGTTTCGTATCTGTTTTGCATTGTTCACGTGAAATTTTAGAACATGTGCATTAAGGTGACGGGGTTGATGAATAAACAAATAACAGACGAATGAGATTCTCATATAAATGCAAAGTTTTTTCCCCCAAAATTTAGTATCCTCGGGTGTGAGTCGGTGTCAACTAGGACGTTCTCCCGCCCGACGGTCTGTCCGTTATTTCACTTTGTAAACAGAAGCATTTGGAGTAAAAGCAAACATTGAAGAGAGGCCAAGGAGAAGTTCGCTGTGTGAGGTAGGGAAGAGAGTTTAGGACAAGAGGAGGAGGAAGTGGCATCGTCTATCGCAGTGGTGTCGGTGGTGATGGAAGGCGGACCTTTATATGTAGTGTCCGGATAAGTATGTGTGAGTGGAAGTGTGATAAGGAAGGCGGGTACCGCGTGGACAAGTGTGTGGGGGTGGAAACTATTATTCAGCTTTACGATAGAAAATACAACAATAAAAAAAACGAAAAAAAAAACGACAGGATGTTACGATCTGGTCAAATGATGGAGAATTCGGGGCGAAATTTCGTCTTCGACCCTAACGAACATCAATTTAAAAATATGATTGAGGAGAAGCGGGTCGTTGTTGTCATCAGTATCATCATTATCATCATCATTAATAGTTTCAACATCAGTAAGGAGGTGACGGCAGAGACATAGACCTGGGTACGCAAAGTTCGAATCCAGTGACTTCGTTTTCGGACCAAAATCACAGTAGTATCTGTTCTGATGCTGCATTTCGTCTTTTCTATCATCGTTCATGGGAGAATCGATTTCTCATAACTGAGACAACTTTTATTTTTGTTCCTAACCAAAGTGGCCCATTTCGGGACCTGGATTTCCCCATATTAAAAACTGACTTTATATCTAACTCTGCCCTAGTGGGGAAGCAAGTAACTAGGAAGATTCACGTGATCCCTCCTGTAACTATCTATATGCACCTGATTTATTTATAGGAATGATACAATTCAAACAGATATCGGGAAAACCAATGCCAACAATAATCATCCGATTCTTTCGAAATAAATGAATGAATTATGTGCAACAATGCCAACACTAGTTGCAGCAATATTAATAATAGCTACAAAGGTGAACAGTTGTTGCGAGAATGCAGGGTGAGCAATCAGAGGTAACAATTTGTGTGAGAACACTTAGAGTATACTACTACTACTACTACTAATAATAATACTAATAATAACAATAATAACAACAACAACGACAACAGTTCAGTAGAAATCTACCAGAGGCAGTGGACAAGAGAAAAACCTGGCGATGGTTGTAAAAATGTGACAGGTTAGTTTAGAAGCCCTGATATATGCCACGCAGGAGCAAGCGCTCAGAAGAAATTGTGTCAAGTATCACATTGAAAAAACAGCTGGAAGTCCCCCTTGTCGACAGAAAAGGTGAGAATGTATAACACCTGGACAGTAGTTATGAGAATTTAACCCAAAAGGAACACAAGAGACGGCCTGACAATATTACGAAAAATGTCCATTAGGATATATGCAAAAACAGAAAGTTGGAATACAGGGAAACATTGTAGAGCATGTTCTAGAAGAGGTTATGGAGAGTGACAATATGAAATTATTATGTGATGTGAATATCCAATGTGATAATGTGATTGAAGCGACGAGACAAGATTTAGTTTTGTTGGAAAAAGAAACACAATTGTTTGATATAGCAGTGCCAGCTGGTTTGAATGTAGAGTAAAAACGAGAGAAGGTCGAAAATTACCAAGACTTATAAAGGAAGATAAAAAGATTGTGGAAGGTGAAATGAGTGTAACAAAGCATTTGACAATTTAAAAGTGAATTGAGAAAATTAGGATCAATTGCAATGTTGGAATACTTTAAAAGGAACCGCCAGAATTTTGCAGGAAGTGCTGGAAGACTAAGAAATGAAGATGCTGATAGCCTGTGTTCACTTGTTATGCTCCTCCTATCAGTGTAAAATCGGCAATACCAACAGTCAGACACAAAATGTGAATAATAATAATAATAATAATAATGATAATAATAATAATAATAGTAATAATAATAATATCGTAATACTACTACTACTAATACTACTACTAATAATAATAATCCAAAGCTAATCACCGCAACAAGAGACACTGTAAAAGTGTTAAGACAAAGAACAGAGAAGCAATGGATGACACGAGAAAAGAAAAATGGAAAGCAAAGCATGATTTGTAAAGATGACAACAGATGAGACTAATGACAACACTTGGACATGACTATGAAAGTACACCTAAATAGAAACTGAATTACTAATAACAGCCTCACAAAACAACGCGGTTAGAACCAACTATATACAAATCTAAGATGTCCAAAAGAAAGCAATCAGCAAATATAGATTCTGTTGACAAAAACACGAAACGATAAGTCATCTTATTAGTGAATGCAGCAAACTATCCCCCAAAACAATATAAGAATATACATGGCCAGGGAGAAAATTGTTCACTAGGAACTATGCAAACAGCTGCATCTTAAACTCCAAGGCAAATGTTACAAGCCTAAACCAGTAACAGTACTTTGAAGTCGAAATCATAAAATCATATGGGATTTTCACGTAGAAACAGATGAACCCATTAAAGCAAAGATACCAGATGTAATAATAGACCAGAAGGAAAGGTACTGCCATAGCATAGAGAAGCAAAGCAAATATACGGACTAGCGAGAGTACTGAAGAATGTTAAGATAAACTAATATTCGGAGCACTAGGAATAATCCTATTAAACTTCGAACAAAGAATAGGAGAAAATGGAATCAGGGGGATTGTTGAGACGATACAGTGTACAAAAATGATAAAAACGGCTGAAATATTAAAGAATCTACTACAATGCGGAGACTAATAAACACGAGCTACAAACGCTAACCGGTCATTTAGAAACTGCAACAAGAGTAAAATCGATAGAGGAACATCACATAGAACCAAGAAAACCGAATCTGTACAATTCTAGGTTATCTTTCTCCTAATAAATATAGTGCAGAATCGCCTGACACCACAGTCCAAAACCGAAAAGGGTCGTGCAGGATAAAAAAGATCGATGACAGAAGGGGGGGGGCTCCACTGAATGAGTGCGAAGGGGGATAACTTTGGAGAGATTTGGTTCCATCTAGATTCAAGTGGTGACTAAGGATTATTATCAGTGAAAAGTCAATACTAAGCGGCTGTTGCAGTAACGTATATTTATTTGCAAGTTTATAGAATGAGGTGCAGTGTACTGAAAATCTAAGAAGACTTATTGTTACCCAGGCTTAAGAGAGCACAAATTGTTGTCTGTGAGCAATCTCGGATGATGACTTATGTGAGAACTTTTAGCAATAATAATAATAATAATAATAATAATAATAATAATAATAATAATAATAATAATAATAACAATAATAATAACATAATAATAATAAATAACAATAATAATAACATAATAACAATAATAATAAATAACAATAATAATAACATAATAATAATAAATAACAATAATAATAACATAATAATAATAATAATAATAATAATAATAATAATAATAATAATAATAATAATAATAATATTAAGAAGAACAAACAAATTACTCGAGCTTAAACTATATAGTAGCAACGTAAAACAAAAAGTATAAGAACATAGGCAGTGTCATTAGTAAGATACTCCGGACCGGTTATAGGGTGACCCAAAGAAAAACTTAGGTAACTTGACCAGAAGATCAGTAAACTCATGGCTAGTCATAATATACTACGTTATAAATATGATGCTGACCGACTCTATGAGTAAAGGCAAGACAGAGGAAGAAGACTGTTTAGTGTAGAGGACTGTGTGAATGACACAAAAAATTACACTAGATGGGTGCGAAAGAAGTCAATATCATGCACATGTTGCAATAATGCTAATTCTTTTATAAAGCTTATCGAAAGACGCTGAGATAATAGAAATCCGAGGAGACTGTTTGTCGCTCAGACTTCATGGAACACTAGTTTAAGCTTCAACGTTGGCTTTAATGATGTGTAACCGTTTCCTCATGTACTAAGAAATACAATTTCTTTTATTAGTTATTTCTGATATTCCTGAGGCGTGTCTTATCAGACACAAAAATCTTGTCGAACTCAGAATACTTTATTTAATCCAGTGTGTAGCGTGCTCTATTTCCATTACCCATAAGTGGGTAGAAAACTTCAGTAATTCGTGAGTGTAGTTTTAGTATCGCCTGAAGATCAGATTTAACTTGACTTGAAAGTTTCCAAGATTGCCAATACTCATTTCATATTATTATGGCAAGTGATCTTCCGAATTGTTAGATCCTTCCCCTGCTTCCTTTGTTCCAGCTCGTTTGACTCGTTAATCTAGTTGTCTCCACCAATTTGTTGTCTTAATGTCTCATTTTAATATACCTTCCTATTCTATTAGCTTCATCTGGAACTCTCTTCCTGCTCACTGTTTTCCTCTTACCAACAACCTTGATGCTTTCAAAACTTAGGTAAAGCAGGCCCTTTTTAATTTTTACGATAATTTTCTTTCGTCTTTGTTATTTCCTTACATAAAGTGGCTCTATGCCTTGTCTCGATATATTTCCGTAAAGAAACATCGACAAAAAGATAGAAGGTTACGTAAGACAAAAGGTTTTATGAATAACATTAAAGATGGAAATAGTAGCCGTAATATTATATTAAAGGAAAGACGGGGAATAAAATTTATGAATAAATTCATTACGTCATCGGAACAATAAGTGAAAAAAAAGGTAATAAAGAAATAATTCTTTTTAGATCTTAAGAGGTTTCTCTTTTTCTTTTTTTTCTTAATTTTCCTTTTTTTCCCTTTTCTTTATTGTTTTGATTATTTAAAAATAATAATAATAATAATTATATATATATATATATATATATATATATATATATATATATATATATATTCCATTTTCACCCCAAACAAGGCACAGTGTTACATTGATGTGGAGGCTTACTATGGGAGACATAAGTTGCATGGATACTATGTAGCGAGTTGAGCAGCAAAATGTCTGTTCACATTAACATTGAACTTCTGCATGTCAGTACACTTTGGGAAGCAGAATCCCGGAAAAGAAGTTCCAACATCTAACAGTTCTGGGGAAGAAGCTATTAGAGTAGAAAGCTTTCTTACATCTCGGGATCTCTATCTCTCTGTGTAGTGGTGGGATTTTGCTGATTGTCGGGTTTGTCGTGGGTATTTACCTCGAGAGGTATAAGTGATTGCAATTCGTCAGAACATTCACCATTAAAATATTTGTAGAACAGACAGAGGGATGCAATATTTTTTCAATGGGATAGAGGTTAAAGGTTAGGTGACAATTCATGACCTATCAGGTTGGCGACTCTTTTTATAACCCTGTCCAGGAGTGAGAGACTAGTAGCAAATGCATTAGCCCAGATGTGGTATTAATAATCTATGCATGGGCAGATGGTGGCCTTATAGAGGTATGACTTTTATTCCTCCTCTTTCATTGAATACTTTTGTCCCTCTTAATATTACTGCGCTTTTCTTGATAAGTATTGCTTTGTTAAAGATATATTATTTGATAACATAATCGTAGACCTAATAATACAACTATTAAAAATATGCATGATTATCGGGAATAAAATTCAGAAACATAAGTTTCCATATTTATTCAGCATTAACATTTGCAGTCGCACAAGTAAGTAAATATTATTTGTTCACCATCGTTCCATATTTATTTGTTAATCGTAATTACTCGTACATATTTACATTGTCGTATTTATTCAACTTATGTTTATATATAGATTATTTATTATCTACGTCGAGCTAATTTACAAAAAAAAATACATATATAAACTATTGATTTATATTATTGGACTTTCTGCTCTATATACTGCGTTTACATGGTCAAGGTATGTGTAATTGTCAGAATATTCGATTTCATAGAAATAGAAATAAGTTATGTTTATCGTCTATGAATGATTTTGATTATCTTAAACGACTCTCTTTTGAGACGATGATAGATTATTCGTGTTATTTGGATTTAGCGTTGTTTGAACGACGTTTCGGTCGATGTAACCTCCTACTTTCCTCAGGTGTATCTTATCAAAATCAGGATGCCTTCTGTCGAACTTGGAAATCTGGGGAAAAAAAAAAGGCTGGAAGTTACATCGATCGAAAAATTATGAAAATAACACTCACAATGAGACCAGTAGTCCGAAAAATCCAAATAATACAAATAACCAAAATATATCTCAGAAATTCAGAAAGGTAATTACGAATAACATCATCAAACTCTGTCCCTCCGCCGCCATATGCAACGCCTCTGGTTGTTTTACACTTATTTTGATGGAATGTGTTCAAATAAACACATACTGCTTGTGTCCCCTTCGTTGTACATACTACAAACTAAACTTGCAAGTAGCAAAATCACGCCCCTGACTTTTGAGGTTCGTAGATGCAGGAAGCCATTCTATTCTATTAATTTCTTTTGTCAGACTGCTAAACTTTTAAATTCGTTCCCAATTTCCTGCTTCCTTGATTGTACTAACTAACATAAATTTAAATTTACTGTGAACAAACATCTCGCTGATCAACTCCCCACACTCCTATGTTAGACTTGCTCCAAAATAATAGTCCATTATGCCCCAAGAGGCAATCAACAACGTATGTCCTATTGCCACAATGTGGCATCCGTATTCCTGTTTTACAATTGTCTTAATGAAATGTGCTCTCTATGAATTCATGTCACTTGTCTCCCGACTAATTCAACAAGCAGAAAAATGTAGCCCCTTCATCCATAGATACTTAGATACTTGCAAGCATTCTACTTTAATATTCCTTTCAAATGTAAAAAACAGACATAACTTTATAACTGATAAAAAATAGCTAATAATATCAACAGGGGCCTGTAGCGTAATGGTTCAAGATTCAAGCCCTAATACAGTCAAGCTATGCTGATAGGCTATTGAGAAGCGAAATACGTATACGAAATGTAGTCTTTTAAAAGAATATATATATATATATATATATATATATATATATATATATAATAATAAAATACGTATAAATACGTTTGAAGCCAAAAACTGCAACGTGAATTTTTTTATAAAATAAACGAGTGTTTATTTTTTAAGAAATACATTTCGGAGTAAGACTCCTTTGTCAATCTTTTTTTTTCTCTGTTTCTTCGACATGATGTAGAGAGGAAGATAGTTCGATGAAGAGTCCACGTGATGTTGTTAACTGCGGGGTTTTTATGGAGCCGGATAGGTGACGCGTGGTCGCGCATTTTGGAAATCTGGGTAGTTTTTTTTGTTTATATCCGTTAGAAGCACTGAGTGAAATTTGAAGAATAAAATACGCATAAATACATTTGAAGCCAAAAACTGCAACGCGAAATATTTTATACAATAAACGAGTGTTTATTTTTTAAGAAATATATTTCGGAGTAAGACTCCTTTGTCAATCTTCCACTCTACACTGTGTCGAAAAAAAGAGAAAAAAATTATTGACAAAGGAGTCTTACTCCGAAATATATTTCTTAAAAATAAACACTCGTTTGTTTTATAAAAAAATTCGCGTTGCAGTTTTTGGCTTCAAACGTATTTATACGTATTTTATTCTTCAAATTTCACTCAGCGCTTCTAACGGATATAAACAAAAATAACTACTATATATATATATATATATATATATATATATATATATATATATATATATATATACAATACTTTAGCACGATTAATTACTTTCATATATAAAGTAAACAGAAATCATTATTCTGGTAAGATAGCATTTTAAAAACAATCATAATAAACGTTATTCGGTTTAGAAGTATAAAGTGTGTGCATAATTGATAGTCAGTACACTCTAAAGTGCGGCAGTGGATGATTATTTTATGGTAAATTTACATGAGAAATTGATTCCTTACCTTCCAGCGCGGCCGTTGCCGAGATTGAACTCACTACACGAGTTTGTAGTATAATTCAAATCTTATCGGTAGCTGAATACTTGATGCTTCGCCAGGGCTATCAAGGGTATTTTTTATCGTGACGCGATCACTAGATGGGGTGCTTTACACGACTTTAAGAGAGTCCTATCTACCCTGGAGAAAAGGATAGACCGCGTCAGTTTCTCAACCGAGTATTTTACCTCGCGGTACATACAGCACCTCGCCTTTCCAAATAGTCACGTATCTGGTACTGGTCAGGCTCAGCGTTGCTTAACTTCGGTGATCTAGCGAGAAGCAGTGTAGCAACGTTAATTGTGCCGTATATTGTGAATTGTGCCGAATATCTTAAAATGGTAAATAGGTTACTTTTCCTTAATTTATTTTTACAATTAAGCTGTTCAAGCTGTTATCATTGTAGCACGCCTCCTAAAATCGAAAATCAGATTCCCCTATATTTTGTACATTCAATTATATTTTGTAGATTACATACATGTAATGTACCTAATATACGTTTGATCTGAGTTTTGATTTTCGGAGAGGTGCTACGAACTGAAAGGTCCCAAATAATGCGATATTTCACAAGGGAAAATACATGTGTATCAATTACAATACTAAGAGATCCTTTTCTCATTATAAATAGTTACGTTGAGAGGTGCCGAAGCAGATAGGCGGAGTGAAGTAAGTAGATTGTAGCAAGTGTATTAATATATATTCGACATAATGTAGCTTAAAAACCGATGACAAGAAAAGCAATGATATCAAAGTCGAGTCGTAGTAAATGGAAAACGATATATATATATATATATATATATATATATATATATATATATACATATATATGTGTGTGTGTGTGCGTGTTTGTGTATGTATGTGTCTGTGCGTGTGTGTGTGTATAAATAAGCATATGAATATATAGATGCGTATTGTACATGCATTATGTATACATAGCGTGTGTTTATGTGTAGGTATATATCTATATGTATAGGTGGATGCATATATATATATATATATATATATATATATATATATATAAACACACACAAACACGCACGCACACACACACACACACATATATATATATAGTATACATATACTATGATAAACACAGTGAACAAATAAATACGAAGTGTTCAAATATAGTGCAATCAATATTAAAGGTTTGATATATCTTTTCGCGTTTCTTTTTTATTCTCGACAAATATTTCTTTGTTACTTATATCAGCATTTTTATAGGAAAAACCGGTAGCTTTTTTTTAAATGAAATATCACTGATAAGTAAATACGTCGGTGTATGTATGTTTCTGTGCATGTGTGTGCCTTAGGAGCCTATCCTATGTCTTTTCCGTGGTTTGTATACGAAAGTATTCATGTATACGTTTATGAATATGTCTCCAAGCATAACGTTAGCTACACTTTTCTAGAAAGTAGTTCATATATATATATATATATATATATATATATATATATATATATATATATATATATATATGTCTGTGTGCGTGTGTGCGTGTGCATGTGTGCACGCGCGTGTGTTTATATATATATATATATATATATATATATATATATATATATATTGTTTTTAAAATATAATTATCCACTGACACGTGTTTCGTCGTCTGCGACTCATCAAAGTGGCTGAATCACGCGAGGTTCGAAATCATGGCTCACTGGATGATATATATATATATATATATATATATATATATATATATATATATATATATATAAATAATTATATATATATATACTTCATGTAATCACAATATATATATATATATATATATATATTTACTTAATGTAATCTTATGATACGAAGATATAATTTTATGTGTAAATTTATCAGTATTTACTACGAAGATATAATTTTATGTGTAAATTTATCAGTATTTACTTCAACAGTGCTCAATACATAGGTGGAGCTAGGTAGTAAGTTATGAAAATATATATATGGCAATTGAGCTACATAGAATATTCCGCATTTCATTCTCGTGAGAATTCACCACGCTTATGCTTATACAAGAGAATCCATCAGGTTTATGCTTATAGTAAATGTGTAGCTTAATTGCCATATATATTTTCATACCTTATTATATATATATATATAGAGAGAGAGAGAGTGAGAGAGAGTGAGAAAGAAAGAAAGAAAATAAAAACGAACAAACGGTATTATATGTTCATCAACGTTTCGTCTTTATTTCGAGACTTCCTCTGGATGAATGAGATTAAGAAAAAAAAATACCACTACAAAATATTTGAAAATGTTTCACGTGCACAGTGTGATGCAGTTCTATTTCAGAAAAACGGAAAAAGACGTTGGTAATTCAAAAAGGAAGGGAGAGGTTTGGCGCTGTTTAAAAAGAGGGACATTTTAGTGACGTCATATAGTCGTTAATATAATTTAAAAATATGAACGCAGTTAATATCCTTATTGGGAAAAAGATATATCTGTTGAAATTCAAATATAGGTTTGTAACAGAAATTAAATGAGTGTTTTTTATATAATTTATTGATTGAGATTATGTGTTAATTATTACAGGGGGTGTTTGAATGGTGTGAGAAGGTTAACCTGTGTCTACAGTTAAATAATGTTCTTTTAATAACAGTTTACTTATTAATGGCGCTATGTTATAGAAACCTGCACGTTGTTTAATTGGTCTTTAAATTGCGATAAGCGCAGATTCAAGAAGTCTCCGGCGCGGTTTATTTGAAATAAATTTAACTACTTTTGCCTGTTAAAATCAAAGGTGTGATTATGTTGCAATGAATGAGAGAATAATGCACGTAGGGAATTGCTATTTTTTATATCTCTTTTATGTACACTGAGCCTTTTTTCCAATTTACGCTGAGTTTCACCAACGTATTTATGATGGCAATTATGGCAAGGAATAGTGTATATACCTCCATAGGAAACTGGTTTGTTATGGAGATGTTTCGTAGTTTTTAATATGTGTCTTATGGTTAGTGACGTGGTTTGTACGATAGGAATTTCTATTTTGTTTAGTGTGTTACAGATAATTGTATTATTGGTGTGTGTAGGTAACCAGCGCCAATCCTCCCCCCTCTTTTTTTGAATTACTAACGTCTTTTTCCGTTTTTCTGAAATAGAACTGCATCACAATGTGCACGTGAAACATTTTCAAATATTTTGTAGTGGTATTTTTTTTTTCTTAATCTCATTCATCCAGAGGAAGTCTCGAAATAAAGACGAAACGTTGATGAGCATATAATACGGTTTGTTCCTTTTTATTTCTCTATTTTGTCGGAATACTATTTCCATTATTTTCATCATATATATATATATATATATATATAAATATGTATATATATATACATATATATCTACGTATATACAATAAAAAACATCGGATTATATATATATACACATATATACATATTATATTATAATATTATATATATATATATATATATATATATATATATATATATATATATTTGTAGTCATCGACATACAGTCCTGTTTCGTTGTATCACAACTCAACAGTGCCGCTAGACTAACATCTTTCCCAAGCCAAGGATTGAACCTATATATATATATATATATATATATATATATATATATATATATATATATATATATATACATATATATGTATATATATATATATATATATATATATATATATATATATATATTATCCAAGGATATTGTATTGTTGCCCAGAGGTTAAGTAATTAATTAAGTTTAACGAAGTTAGTACAATTGTGTTCAATATCGAATTAGAGGAACTCATACTTTTAAATTGTTTTCCATAAGCAGTAATACGTTGCTACACATTCATGAACATGTTTCAGTAAGCTAGTTACCAGTAACTAGAGAACGCTTCGGGCGATACAGCTTTGTTTTCATATAAGCTGTATCATCTAAAGAGGTATCTAGTTTCTGGTAACTAGCTGACTGAACTCATGACTGTGTAGCAACGTATTATTTTTTATGTAAAAACAAATAGCGCGTATATATATATATATATATATGTGTGTATATATATATATTTGTTTGTGTGTATGTGTGCATGTATATAAAGAGAGATAGAGATAGTAAGAGAGTGTAGAGATAGAGAGACAAAGGCAAACAAGGGGAAAAGGGAATGAGAGACTGGAATATATATATATATATATATATATATATATGTATAATATGTATATATAATATATATGTATATATATATAGAGAGAGAGAGATAGATAGATAGATAGATAGATAGATACATTGTTTTGTAAATTACTGCTCCTGATAGACCCAACTGGACCTCCATTGTGATGGAGGGGCCGTCTCTGCAGTATTATTCGTCTTTTATCTTGCCAAATCCTTAGCGCCCCTGCAATCGACTTTAAAGGTGTTAAAGATTTGCTAGAACACACCGGAATTCTAGAGGCTTATATACTCCACTAAAAGAAGTAAAGAATATTAGTAATATTCATTGATAACGTCGTAAACAGATGATGTTATCGTTTTGTGACGTCAGTTTTAAAGCAACATTGGTTCAGCCCTTCAGTGGTATTTAGTTAATTAGGAAAAAATATACTTCCCTAGTGTACGACCCAATCTCTGGGAAATTCACCTCAGCATCTTTTATCAGATTACGTAGGTAACCGGAATATAACGAAGCGAGGAATGACACAATATACAAATTACAATACATAACTATACGTTCTAATTTTTGGATGTTATTTGTAAGGGAATTATGTAAGTAATAAAATTTAAGGGGAAATAAGCAGCGACATGGAGACAGATTTGGAGAAATGATGTAAAATAGAGGGAAATAGTGTGTCTTAGATCACAGTTTGTTTTTACTGTAAACTACTTTCATTTTGCAACACACATGCAACGAACATTGACTAAATTGGTATCGTTAGTAAGATCAATCTCTCGGACGACAACTATCGAAATATTGGCCCAAAACATTAATTCTTTGACCGTCTATTGGGCCATTTTTGTAAGGAAGGGTTAGTTTTTACGTCAATAGCTTTGCAAAGTTATTCAAGCCTAACGACCTCGATGCACGTGTAAAGCACGTTATTTTGAACGTTCGTGGCGTCACAAATCGCGTTGTCGAGACAGCTTAGCGCGTTTGCTCTTTTTCACTTTTTCCTCTTTTGAGTTACAGGTTCAAGCCTGGCTACTTCGGCTAATATTTTTTTTGGGGGGGGCGTTCACAGAGGTATTCGCTGTTATTTTTTTAGGGGGTGCTTAATAGCTTTACTATACCACTTATCCACACCGGGAAACGCCGGGTACCTACGCTAGTAAAATATAAAAGAGAAGTAAAAAGAGCAGCGACAAAGACAGTATATGAAACGGTACAAGATAAAACGAGGGAAAATAGAGAGAAAGAGGTTAATAAACATCATCATATTGACATCAAAATGTATTTTGACTTTGTGATTTTTTTTTTTATTTTGTAAAGGAATTGTGTAAAGATGTAAAAGAGAAAAAGAGCAGTGATGGAGAGGAAAGGGCTGCTATAGATAAAGAGGGAAAGGAAAAAAGTGAGAGGAGAGAGAAAGTGAATGCTGAGAGTGTGGTGGCTTTGAATGACATCCCAGTGTACTTTGACTTCCATTTTGCAATGAAACAATGTAAACTATTAAAATAGGAAAAAAAAAAGAGAATAGAAATGATAGAGAGAAAATAGCACCGGTAGAAAGAAAATGTTACAGAAAGCGGATAAAATAACAGGGGAAGATAGAAAATGAAGACAGAAGTGTTTTCACGATATCACAATGTATGTTGACTGTGTGAAATCCTTTGATTTTTAAATAGAGTAATATAAAAGGGAGATTGTCTATGCTTTCTTCGTTTAACATCTCATATTTTTTCTACACTGGATATATAAGCTAAAATGTTTACTATTAAAAAATTGTCGTATGTGGAATTCATTATTTATTTAATGCATACGTTTTTATTATGGAAAAAAAAACCCGTCTATCAAATAAAACAATCACATCCAATAACTATGTAGAAAAAAAATAACAGCCGATTTGTTAAAATTAAACATATACGTGGTTATCACCACTCTAAAAATTCCACCTGTGATATCGTTAGTAAAATACATAATCCTTTCTGTAATTCATCTATATTTGGTACGAATTACCTAACTTGTCCATCAAGCTTAAGGCATGAATATCTCATAGTGTAAGTCTCGCTGCAGTTGCTAACGAACATTTTCATAGTTATCTTTGGACTAAAGAACAACTTGAGTTACATTTTGATAAAAATACGATCTATTGTAAAATTCATAACTATATATGCAATCCAAGGATATTTTTAAAAAAATTAATCGTCTCTGTGTGACGTACTCACCAACTTACAGTCATTAATATCCCACAGTCTTTTTCGTGCCGTTCAACGTTAAGCGTTACAGGGTCAACGCGAAATATTGTCAATCTGGAGAGTAACCTTATTGCCACCCGAATGAAATGTTATATAGAATTCACTCGATCAGTACTATATTTATCCAGGCTGAGCCGTTTGGTGTCTACAGCTAATACCTATTTCATCTTTTTAATTTGGTTATTTAAAAAAAAAGACATATTTTTTTTATTTCTGTATCTAACCTTTAAATTTTACCTGTACCTCTTATACATTTTTCTTGTAGTGGACACTCATTGTTATGCTTACAGGTATACTTATTATCGCCGTTAGTGTCGTTATTATTATATTCTTTAATCCTAAATTCATTATTATTACAGGCGAAGTTCTGCCTATTATGGGTTTTTATTTTTCTAAGTAAGAACTATAGAACTGCATGACAGTATTTTCCGTTAGCTCTAAGTTAGATAATTATATCCATTACAAATCACTTTATGAATTTTTATAATAGTGCACATTAAAAAATACACACACACACGCACGCACACACACACACACACACACACACACACACACACACACACACACACACACACATATATATATATATGTATTGGTTCGAGAGGCTGGCGCAGAGAAGACAAAACTAGTAACTACCTTTACTGTTGCTTGCATTAATCTTTCGTAGATTGCTTGTCATTATATGTATATATATATATATATATATATATATATATATATATATATATATATATATATATATATCATGTGTGCATTGGTTTTAAGAATTAGAGAGTAATTTAGACGCGTGTCTCATCAGAATTTTAAAACAAGCAAACATCCTCGGCAAAAAGACTTCAGACGCCTGTGAATACTCATGCAGATTTCACGAAGTTCGGGAATGTCATCCCAATTCCAGGAAAGCAGATGAATATTCGTGTGTTTATATTCGCAAATGACACGCACATGTAAGAATAAAGAAGAAGAAAAAAATGCATTAAGAAGGCTTATTCTACAAAATAAACGTGATATACTAGTCGATTCTCGCTTCTACGTAGGGTGAGAGGTTACGACTATGAAGGTCCCCCATGGAACCGTAAATAAAATTCACAATTCTTTTCACAATCCAACGATTTCTAGTTCAAATAAAGTTCAGTCTATGTCTGATATATCCATCCATTTCACTGATGATTGTTTTATCAGTGATGATGATGGTGATCAATATATTAGTGGCATAAGAAAACCAAAATAAAAAAAGATGTATTAAGAAGGCTTATTCTACAAAATAAACGTTATATACTAGTTTATTCTCGCTTCTTCGTAGGATGAGAGGTTACATCTATTAAGGTACCTTTCGGAAATTTCTGGTTCAAATAAAGGTCAGTCTATGTCGGATATATCGATCCATTTCACTGATGATTGTTTTATCAGTGATAATGATGGTGATCAATATATTAGTGGCATAATTGATCTGGGTTCCATAATGAGCTTCAAAGTGACTGGACGTTTACACCTACCCCTGATTTTAATCTGTGAAGACTGCCATGCGATACACATTATTACAATCCATAACTACGCGTTCTTAGCGATGAATGAACACTCGACATTATCATCTCTGAAATAGGAGATGTCTATTAAAACAATCTAAACAATCTCCTGACTATCGGAGAAAAGGAGGGCGATTTAGTGCCAAAAAAAAAAGATGATGGAAAACATGAGTGAGGAAGAAGAATATGATGTCCTATCAGAAAAAAAAAACTATAAAAGAAAAAACAAATATGTGAAATTTGAACTGTTGACAGATCTGAATATCTGTTGCTTTCTAATATTTAACTATTTCCATGTGTCTCTATTCAGTTTGTAAACCATATTATTTCATGTGTTTTACTGACTTTATCACTACAGATATCAAGGAACATAACACATCGCCGATTAAGATTCCAGCAAAATATAAATGTTAATATGTTTTATATCGGTTAATAATAATATCCATCATTAATATATATCCTGATCTACATCAATGATCTCCCAAAACACATACTAAAATCTTTCGTTGACATCTATGCTGATGACACGACCATCTATGGCAACACATCAAAGGCTGTAAATGATGATGTTCTCTCTGATTCCCTCTCCTCTGATCTTGAGCGCGTGGTACTGTTGGGAAAGAGGTGACTGGTTACCTTTAATGCATCTAAGACCAAGCTCCTATCTCTACATCATAAACGCTCTGATCCCCATCTGGCATCAATTGAAATGGATGGCTCTCGTCTAAGGGAGGCCCCAGGCTTTGATAAGCTCCTGGGTTTGACCTTTACACCTGATCTTAAATGGAACACATACATCAAGTCTGTGGCCAAGGTTGCTGGGAAAATGGTGAGATCCTTCTACCGCTCCAGATGATATCTCACTAATGATGCAATTATCTATTAATATAAGAGCCAAGTACGTCCAAAGATGGAGTACTGCTGCAACATCTGGGCGGGGGCTGCTAAAAACAGCATATCTTGCCTTGACAGAGTACAAAATAAACTCCGTGGCTTGGTGGAGGATACCCTTTTCTCTACCCTGCAACCTCTTTCCCACAGAAGAGACGTAGCGAGCCTGTCACTGTTCTATCGTTATTTCCATGGCAGGTGCTCGTCTGAGCTCCATTCTCTGGTCCCCCCTCGCCAATCTTTTTCAAAAAACACCCGACTAGCTGAAACCATCGTCAATAATTTTCCCCACTCCCTATCTGTGCCTAAATCAAAACGTAGATACCATGAACAAAGCTTCTTTCTTAGAACTGCATGCCTGTGGAACTCTGTTCCGCTTGCCTGTTTCCCTCCCGTCTTCAACCTGGATGTCTTCAAGTCCAACACAAACAAATCCCTGATGAACCGCCCCCCCCCCTAAGTAATGATACCTTACAATTTCTCCAATACTATTGCTACACTATTCCTTTGATTACTGTACACACAATAACCCTTATCCCTGAGTGGACAGTGGGCCTTGATAAGTGGTGAACTCCATGTATATATATATATATATATATATATATATGTATATATATATATATATATATATATAAATATTTATTTGTTGGAGCACGACTATGTCACAAACTTTACATGTGTGTGTGTGTATATGTGTCTGTATGTGTGTATATGTGTCAGGTCATGTCATCTGCTACTGGTACCATGTAACCTAGTAGTATCTGCCTCATGGTCGGGTCACCGGCGACTAAACTGGTTCTCCCACCAGACGTTTTTGGTGAGTAGTGCGGCTATTCTCCCTGAAGGATTAAAAACAAGACCTTTCAAAGGGCGAATGAACCCTTTTTCGGAGTCAACGAATATATGTGTATATTTGTGTGTATGTATATATGTATTTGGGGTGAAAAGGGCTCGCGTAAGCCGCGGTGAAGGAAACCTATCTAGGAGAAGCAAACCTCTGATTTAAAAAACCATAAAGCGGGAGACCAGTGGCCGCATTAAGCTAGTCTGCAGTTTAACTTGTTGCTGGCTATCTTGATCTTGCTTGTTGCTGGATCTCAACATTTTCAACCGAGAGAGAGCTTTAGCTGTCGTACAAAGCTAAGACTCTGTAACATCATCTTTGTATATATACTCCCTCGGGTATTTGGGCTCATGGACTTTAAGTGTCCGAGGAAGTGGCAATCGTCTGGCAAGACGTTGCAATCACCATCATGTATGTTTATGCGTGTGGGTATGTGTGTGTATGTGCGTGCATGCGTGAGTGTGTGTGTGTGTGAGCCCGCGTGAATAACTCATTATTCAATCACTACAGTAAATATTTATATTTTTGTTTGACTCTGATCTCAGTCAAATTGCTAGGATCAACGAATATGCTGCACTTTAATTCGTTTTTGACAATACTCATAATAATAATCACGTGCTTGCTTGAGACATTATCTGGCCCTTTAATTTATTTCAGGCAAATCTAAATAAAAAAAGTTATCCATTTTAATCGAAAAAGTCCAGATACATAATGCTTGTACCGAAAAGTGATTTCCTTTGTTTGGATTTTTTAATCAATCTTTTTTTTATTCTGAAAAATTAATAGACATATATATTCATTTTTTTAGCATGGATATGTTATAAACTTTGTGTGTATGCATGTGTGTGTGTGTGTGTGTGTGTGTGTGTGTGTGTGTGTGTGCGCGCGCGTCTGTGTGCAAATAACTCATTACGGTAAGTCTTTATATTTTTTGTTAACTCTGATCTTAGTGGAATTTCTAGGAGCAACGAAATGGTGCTCCTGAATTCGTTTTGACAAGATGCATTTTTCTTAACACTTAATACTTTCACAAAAGAATAATAAAGATTCGGCATTAAATAATCCCAACATGGCTGGTATGCCGTAAAACGAAATGACTACGCAAACCTAACTCTTTTGCTTTTGCTGTGATTGGAATTGTAGTCAGTATAATCGATAAAATTTGAAAATAATTGAAAAAATAACGAATGTGCACTGAAAATCCTTGTAAGTACATTCTCATTATTTTTTCATTATGGAGAATGTCATGTCAGATAGTGATATAAATTCTAGAACACAATATGTCGCTCGTTTTAATGGTACCATATCCTGTCTCTGTAGCTCTTTAACTTTTTACAAATAAGAAGCTCTATTTTTGGAACGACTCACGTAATTCTATCATTATTTTCATGGTATAGCAGGGAACTGAGTTCCGATCTATATCTGTATTGCAAAACATTCACAAGAAAACCTCATCTAGATACAACTACTATAAATAACTTTTCCCCCCTTCAATTGTTTCCTAAAACGCTAAATACAAGCTTCCATCAGCAATGCGAAATTTTCAAGAACCGCCTGTTTGCGTAACCCTATTACGAACCTGCTTCCCAGCTAACTACAACATGCTTACTTTAAAGTCCAATGTTAGTTAATTGTTGTTGAGCCGTACTCTTACATAATCTAACGCCAATGTTGATTTCTAAAACAAAAAAAAAGAAGTTTTTTTTAAGAGAAGAGTTACAGAAAACATTAGAGCGACCGGTCACATTCGTACTCGTCTGTGAGTAAGAAATATAAAAAATATACAAATAGATTCTAATAGTTCGTTTTGTTAAATCGAATTGAATTGTTCAAACCTATTTATCATTTCAGACATCACAACAGGAACGTCTTTCTAGCTTAAAATCTTGCTAGCCAAGAGACAGAAATCACATACCGCGTAGTGTTGTTGATTCCCGTTTTGTGGTCAACTTTAATGTGTCGCTTTCTTTGTATTCAAATACGAGTTTATATATGTAACATAAATTTGGTTATTATTATAATTAATAAAAAACAAATATATTTCATTTAGTTCAATGTATTAAGAGAGTTAACGTAAGAATTACATTTAATGGCAATTATTATTATTAACTATTAAGTATTAGCAAGTAATTTTGCGTAAGAATTGTATTCAATGGAAATGGTGTGCGACCTGGATGGGGTAGGATGTTTTTCCTATCAACAATGTGTTGAATTCAAATAAAATACAATAATAATAATAATAATAATAATAATAATTATTATTTTTATTATTATTGATATTATTAATATTATTATTATTAATATTATTATTATTATTATAGATATTATTATTATTATTAATATTATTAATATTATTATGAATTATATTATTATTACTATTAATATTATTATTAATAATATTATTATTAATATTATTATTATTTTATTATTATTATTATTATTATTGTTGTTGTTATTATTTTATTACTATTATCATTAGTGTTTTTATTATTATTATTATTATTATTATTATTATTATTATTATTATATTAACTATCAAGTATTAGCAAGTATTAACTGGATTTAATTAGCGTTGTTATGGTATAATTTTATTTTGTTTTTTGTTTTTTCTCGTTTCTTTTTTGTTATTTTAATGCTTCGTTTTTTTTTACCGAAATATTAATATTACGTATTATTGTGAAAAGTAAATTAAAAAGTTATAGTATTGTCGTGTTATTAAATAAATTGTTAATTTTACAAAAATCTTAATATAATTAATTATAACTAAGATAAATCTGTTTTAGTCTCAATCTATAAGATTATTGAATGTAAAGGGCTTTCAAAACTTAAAATCATTTATTGATATATGACTATTTGTGAAGAATTTTTAAAGACAGTCTTAATGATATTCTTTATGGCTTTCACATTTCTCTTAAATTTCCAAGGGTCACGAATTGTTTCATTACTTTTGGTCATCAATTAACAAATAGACTTAATTAATTTAAGAAGAAACCGAAGTGCATTCTAGTTAATTTATACAATAAAACAACAGATGTATGTGTGTTTGTCTCTGCGTAAATATTTAAATAATAAACTCTGAAATTACTGGTCATGTTTGGTGGATACAGATCACATGACTCACAAGTGAATTTTCGCCATCATTTGTTTGGTGGGCGCAGATCACATCACTAATAAGTTATTTATCGCTAGCCAGTGTCTGGTGGGTACAGACTACACTACTCATCATTTATTTATTCCCAGCCAGTGCCTGGTGAGTACAGATCAAAATACTCATAGGTTATTTATCACCAGTCGGTTTCTGGTTGATACAGATTGCAATACTCCAAAGTTATTTGTTGCCAGCCAGTGTCTGGGTAGTACAGGTCACAAAAATCATGATTTAATTATTGCCAGTGAGTGTATGGTGGGTACAGATCACAATACTCATGAGTTATTTATCGCCAGCCAGTGTCTTGTTGGTACATATCACAATAATAATAAGGTAGTAATCGCCAGCCAGTTGCTGGTGGTTTTAGGACAGAATACTTATAAGTTATTTATCGCCAGTTGTGTCTATTGGAAACAGATCACAATACTTATCATTTTATCATCGCAACTCCAGTGTCTAGTAGGTACAAATCACAATACTCATAAGTTATTTATCGCCAGCGAATGTTTACAGATCACAAAATCAATAAGTTCTTTTTACCACCCACCAATATCTGTGATTTCAGATCACAAGACTAATAAGCTATTTATCGCCAGCCATTGTGTGGCTTGCACCGATCACAATACTAATAAGTTATTTATCAACAGCCAGTGTCTGGTCCGTGCAGATCACAATCCTCATAAGTTATTTATCGCCAGCGAGTGCATGGATGCAACATTGCTCATGTTCTCTTTGAACGCTAATCCGTGGCGTTTGGAAGGAGTACTTTCAGGTAATGTATCTTTAGCCATAGTTATTCGTTATTGAGAAGGTTTCTTGTAATTATTGAAGGAATCGAGTTTAGTCTTGGCAGCATTGAATGTGACCATCCATTTTTGTCCCCATTCCACTACAGATTGGAGGTCATCTTCTAGTGTTTCTGCCATTTCTTTAGATATGTATTCATTTCATTATTTAATATTTTTGGCCTCCAGTCAAAAAAACAAAAACAAAAAAACTTTAAAACTTTGCAAAACAGCAGCAAGTCAGCTTATTAGTTATGACACGCGAAAGGGGTGTATTCGTTTGAAGTAACTGAGTGGCATTTGCTACATTCGGGTAATAATATGGCGATTCGCCTTAATAAATGAGTGTTCGTGGTAAAAGCTAGTGTATATTAAACCGTGAGGCTTGTGGTGCATCTTCGATGTTTCTCCCAGGTGGCAATTCTAATCTGTATTTACAGCTTACAACACCAATCATATTTTTGGAAGGAAGACGAACTCATATGTGCTCATATTCATTATAATTTAGTTAATCAAACTATTGTTAGTGCTATTTAAAAAAAAATACAAGTATTTTTATTTCTTGTGTCAGTTATAAGTCAAAGACCAATTAGTTTATCAAAATTTTCACCTTTTCACAAGATCTAAATATCCTTTTCTTTTTTTGTCTAAAGTAGAATGCAGTTACTCAGCCCCGTTCACTTTCACAGAAATGTATACTCACTCACTTCAAATCTGGATACTACATATAAACGTTCGCCTTCGACTACCTCCACCGCCATGATCATCACCACCCCATCCTCCAATTCTGCACACACACCTCCTTGGCCTCTCTTCGATGTTTGCTTTTACTCTGAATACCTTTGTTTACAAAGTGAATAAACTGACAGACGTGTAGGCTGTCAGGCATGCAGACAGACGGAGTGATAGACAGATAGATAGACGGATAGACATACAGATAGACAGACACATCGATAGGCCTTATATTTCATATTGGTATATGACATTGTACTTTACGTAACTCGTTGTGCAGAGACGAGTTAGCTGTCTATCTATCTGCAACTCTTTCTCTCGCTCCTTTTCTCTCTCTCTCTCTCTCTCTCTCTCTCTATATATATATATATATATATATATATATATATATACATACATACATACATAGATACATAGATACATACATATGTGATTAACCCTAACGCTAACCCTAACCTCTCTCTCTCTCTCTTTCTCTCTTTCTCTCTCTCTCTCTCTCTCTCTCTCTCTCTCTCTATATATATATATATATATATACATGCACGCCTGTGGAACTCTGTTCCGTCTGCCTGCTTCCCACCGGACTAAAACTTGGATGTCTTCAAGTCCAATGTTAACAAATTCCTAATGAACCGCCCCCTTAAGTAAACACTTCATCAAATCTCCACACTAACGTAATGTACTTGCAATAACCCTTATCCCTGAGTGGCTTCCGGGCCTTGATAAGTGATGATCACTGTGTAGAAAAAAACACATACATACATTCATATGTGATTGTTCTCCTGAAGGTAGATATGATTGGTGGATTTGTGTTTACTTTTGGCAGCCAAAAGTAACCCTCGGTTCCCTTATTTTGTCCTTTAGTTCTCCCATTCCATGCGAGTGATGTTTCTGACAAAAGAGGAAAAAATAATTGTTTACTGCGTCGGAATTTGCCCATCTAGCACATTGTTTAAAAGCTTTTAACATTGACGTAGTATTTTTCTTTGTTCTTCTTATAACAGGTGGCTTCATGCCTTGTCTAAAGCGAATTTCATACAAGTAAAAAAAAAGAAGATAACTTGAAGGTGTAATTCAACTTTCGTACTTATTCTCGCTCAATCTAATTCTAGTTCTATTTTCGTACTTGTAGAAGGCGTGACAAATACGCTGAACAAACATCTACACGACGAACTTACGCGTCTTCAAGAGCAGAGCATCAACGATAGTCCACAGACTTTGTCTAAACTTACAACAATTTCTAAGATAAACATGTCCAACCCAATTATTATTTGAGTACACCTGTCACTTTAATTCCACATACTTTTTCTTTACTGTTTTTTTTTCTTCATAACCTGGGGCTTAATTGTGAGTGCACGTGGGTTTTGGGTAAAGTAAACTCTTCGGTTGCTAAAATTGATGCAAGGAAATTGTCACAGCAATGAATATGTCCTTTCTTTTGTTCTTTCCAAAATTGAAAGAATATACGTATTCAAATTATTATGATGCGATCTAATAATTCATTTCTAAGAGGATCTTAATACGTATGAAGTTCTCTCTTGCTTTGTTCTCACTCACTCTATCTATCTATCTATCTATCTATCTATCTATCTATCTATATATATATATATATATATCTTATATATATATATATATATACATATATATATATATACATACATACAGTATTAACTGGAAATATTGAGTGTGAAAATTCTGCATAGGAATTATCTCGTTACTTCCCTCCATTGTTAGAAGTCATACGGGAAAAATCATTTCTATTTTATTATATATAGAAACACAAATACTAAGTGATTACCAGCCCGACTTATAATAATGATCATTCGTCGATCGCAATTTATAAATAAAAGTAAATAAAACACGAATTAATTAACTATATAGATAAACCAATTACTAAATAGGTATTATCTACTACGAACAATAAATAAAGAAATAAGCGAAATCCATTAAATAAAAAATCCATTCAATAAAAAAAATTAATAAATAAATATTAAAAATACAATTAAAAAAAAATATATATTGCTAATTGACAAAGATATAAAAATTAGTAATGAATGAGTCATGTTGACTTCTACGAAAATTAAATAAAAAAATTAAGTAATTAATGGTAAATATATATACTAATGATATATCTTTCTTTAGATAATCATAACACAGGATATTCACTTAGAGTTAATACAAAAGTTTATTCAAAAAGGGGATACAAGGCGAGAGTCTGTCTCTTTCTCAGTGTCTTGGAACTCTTCCATTCCCGGAGTATTTCCGCATTGTCCGTATATCATTGTACGAAGGAGCGCTAGGTCATTCCATTGTAACACCTTCACCCAAGCTAAATTCTTCCTTAGAATTTGGCATTACCATTTACTTCTTTTTGAGCTTGAACCAAAACGCCCAGCCCTTCTTATGTGCCTAAGCCTGAAGAGTCCTAGAGTGGATGAAACGCGGAATATTCAGTGTAGCTTAATCGCCACATATATTTTATAACTTACTAACTAGCTCTACCTACGTATTGAGCACTTTTGAAGTAACTACTTAAAGTTTACGCATAAATTTATACTTTCGTATATTAATTTTATGTGAGTAAATTAAGTAGTTATATATATATATATATATATATATATATATATATATATATATATATATATATATATATATACATATATTAAGAGGGGTTACATTGAAAATCCAAAGGTCAGTTTATCATAAAAACAAATCAGCGCAAATAATTTACCGCTTGTAGTACTTAATTGAGATGACTAATAAAGCGTATATTAGAGAGAAAACGGAGGCCACCAGATCATACGCTATCAAGCACTATATATTAGGAAATCTGAGTTACATATATCACTATGTTCCCCTAACTTTCGGAAGCACAGTATCCAAATCCAATGTTATGAATAAAAACAAACTGAAAAAAGACAAACTGGCTTATGTGGAGCTCTGCTAAATTTTTTACTATCTGCACACGCCTCGTAGAGAATTGAAAGAAACCCCGAATGGGCAACTATGGATGTCAGTGAAAATCTGATGATCCGAATGATTGCGTCATATTTATGGATTATATTCCCATCAACATCAGCGGTGAATGACTAATAAGCAATGTAAGTGCAGTAAAACTTTGTTTCTCTAACTTTATTAACCTTTATTACCATATTTACAGGCAATAATAACAATAATGCCACCTTTCTCACAATAATCATCATCACATTACAACTATCATTACAATAATCATCATCACATCACAACTATCATTATAATAATCATCATCACATCACAACTATCATCATTTAAATGAACATGTCACGATATCATAGCGTACTTGTTAGATAAGAAAATAACATTAAATTAGTTATTATCGATCTATCTATCTGTCTATCTATCTATTTATCTATCTATCCAGTGATATTGATAGAATAGTTTATATTGGAAGTTATTTATTGTTTAGAGAATAGAATTGTTCTAAAATGTAACAATGGGTTTAAACTGAAGATGTTTACAGAAATTTAGTTAAAAATAAATAAATAGCCTTGAGCAGTTGCGTACGTGATAGAGGACACACGTTAGCGGAACTTAAAGGTCAAGAGTTCAAGACGATTAGATTGAGGCGTTTGAGTTTGGCAACGAAAATGAACAGATGTGCTTCAAAGCCGGGAAGCGGGTCTGAAAGAACAAGCATGTAGACACGTAATGTAGACTTCCTGTGAAACTACTGAAACAGCTGAAATAAATTTATATTTTAAAAATATAAAGTGTTGTTCTGTGGTATCACAAAAGAAGAAAAACAGGTGTCTTAATCGGTTATGGTGTTGGTCGTTGCATGTTTCATCGCAGAGCCCAGCATTGAAGACAGAAGAATTCTCTTTTATTGAGATTGTCGGACTGACTTCCTCATCTTGGTTGTTATAGTCACAACGTTTCAGCCGTTTTGCCCTCCGGCCTTCATCAGGTGTTTTGTATCGAACTGGGGAACCGTTCGTTAGGTGTCTCGAACCCAACACTTTATTATTATTATGGGGGTACCGTGTTTGGGCTCCAGCTAGGCTATGGGACATAGTTGCTGATTCTCTGTTTTGAATGTTACTTTTCACTGCCTTCGTTCAGGATTGAAATGAAAACACCTCATCTCAAAAATACACAGAAGAATTCTCGTACAAAGAAAAAGTACGAAATATATTTTTCTTCTTATAAAATATGATACCTTTATGTAAATACGAACTGTAATATATCGCCATGTGATACCCAGCTGTATAGCATATGTCTAGACGTCGCTTTGATACGTGGCTATATAACAGTTACACTTCATTTTAAAATAAAACGCAAACAAATTTCCTCTATTAGTTCCAGTGTGTTGAAAAAAAAAAATCGCGAAATCCTGACATTTTTTAAGTGACGATTAATAACGTATAATTCTGGGAGTTTCCATATACTTTCACTTTGCAATGAATATTTAATTAAAAATACGAATAAATATATAACGGTTATTTGTGGAAAGTTTGTTTGTTTAACAATAAATATCGCAACTTCCATATAAATGCAAGCATATAAATATCAAATGTGTAGTATCTTAAGTGTCCTACGGTAATAAGCACTTATACCATTATAAATTATAAAATATTGTTGACTTGGAAAGATGACGCCAAAACGCGTCAACATTCTTCGATCCATGAACTCATAATCGCTCGCTAAGTAGGCCCATTGCGATGTGTCGCGGAAAATAAAGAAGAGCTTACATTACACGTGGACAAGCCGTTTGTGATATCGTGACATTCATATCGGCCACTGGCCAGTCAACGTACTTAGCTACAATGATAAAATGTCAGGAAACATGATATCATTTTTCGATTTTCAGACATTAATCGATTGTCGTTAGCGAACTACTGCCGCCAAATATACTTTGCCAACTACGCCAGCGGTATTCAGATTTGACGGCTTAAACCGGATTTCTCATAAGAGAGAAGTGTCAAGGGAATATTAAATTCAGAAGTGCTTTCCAGTCGCAAGTATATCCCGGTCAGGGGAAATGACGAGATTGAGTTTTTTTCAGTTCTTACATGGAGGTGTCGACGTAGAGCGCCTGGTATTTCCAAATGGTCATCCATCTGGTTCTGGGCAGACTCAACGTTGCTTAACTTCCGTGATCCAACCGTCAGAGGATGACGACATTTTATTTCTACATACAGCGCCTAGTATTCCGAAATTGTTATCCGTCCGATACTGACAAGCCTCCAGTTTGCTGAACTTCGAATCGGTGTGTCAACGTGATTGTACCCGATAAACATAATGGCATTTTGGCCAGGATAAAAGTGTAGCACCTGTTCTAATTGAATTATTGTTGGTTGGGTGGTAGGAGGTACACGGTCACAGGTATGGCTTCCGCATTTTTAAAGGATGATTTACCGCTAAACTGCGGAGGCGTCCATGCCGAGAAATGCCGTTATCTCCATTTCAGTTATTTTTATATCCGACCAGAATGCTCCCTCTATTAGATCCTGATGTTACCTCACTTTTCGACCTTGTGGCATATCTTGATACAGTGAGTAAAAAAATCAAAAAAATCAATACTATCCAAAGATACGCCCATGGTATCATTCTGGGGCATTACCTTCTCTTTTTCAAAAGAGGTCAGTTATTTCCTTTGTACCTAAACTGAACTTAAAGTTCATGACTGTGTACGTACGGCAATAAAATATGAGGATATTTTGAGTACAAATTAAATAAACTAAAATATACGATGTGTATAAATTAAATAAATTAAATATACGATGTGTATTACGTGATTATCATTTGCCGGTTTGCTAGCATTCAGAATCACTAGTTGGTGTGAATATAAGAGTTATTTCCTTGTGCGTTTTATACCAACTAATCGTAAATCCTGGTTATCATTCTGGCAGCGTAGGTACTACCTCTCTAGCGAGCAGACTTTTCTTTTGCCGGGTTGACGTATGGGTTGGTTCGGTCATAGAAGTTGGAAACTCCCAGGCATTACCTCCTACTTCCGGAGGGTGGAGTGTGTAATGAATGAGTGCATGACACGCCCCAACTACACATACATTTAATAACACACCATTACTTATGAGAACTTGTTGGATGACTGTAAATGCCCAGAGTCTTTCTAGAAAGAAACATATCCTCATCATAAGCATCATTGTCTAAGGTTCTGTCAGCGACGTCGTCGTCATTTTCATCGGAAGGTGACGGTGCTCAAGTATTTAACGACACAGTTAGACAACCCGGGTGTTCCAAGTTCGAATACAGTTCGTTCTACAAAAATCACTTTCACTTAGGATGTTGGCAAACTCCATGTGATCCCTCCTGTAAATACCCATAGTCTTTCTAGAAAGAAAAATATCGCGCAAACCAGTGCCGGCAATAGGCTATTCAGATACATTCAACATCATCATCATCGTCATCATCATAATAATCGTCATCGTCATCAGCATCATCATCATCATCATCATCGTCATCGTCATCATCATCATCATCATCATCATCATCATCATCGTCTGCTGTCTTGAATTAGTAAGCTTTGTTAGGTGATTGTCTTAATGTCGCGTTCTGAACTTCGGTACTAACGTTTTGCGCGATTATTGACAGAGCATAAATTATATTTTTTTTAATATGCAAATATCCGAAGAAAGACGACAAGTCCTTTCGGCGGTGACAGATGACACCATTAATATCTGACTGACGGATATTAATTAATTATTTTTTAGCCTCACATGCGTTACCGGCAACTTCAATCATATCTACCGCCATGTTTCTCTCCAATAGTCATCTTAATATTAGCATGTAAATATTCTTCCCCCCCCCTCTTTCTCTTACATTATTTATTAGCTGTACACTATTTCGTTGTTTTTTCTTTTTCTTAGTTCCTTCTCTTTTTTTTGTTTTCTTTATTATTGCTTTTTTTCTTTTTTATTTGGTGCCTTTTCTCCCTTTTCATTACAATATTTATTATCTATTATATACGGCATAATCACGTTGACATACCAGTTTCCGCTGGATCACCGGAGTTAAGCAACGTTGAACCCGCTCAGTACTAAACAGGTGACCATTTGGGACTTCCAGGTGCTATATGTGTTCTTCGCTTATCTCGGCGTTGCTTCTAATAGTTCTGGACTTCTTGCCACTGGACCCAAACTGTGCCGATTCAGAAGAGGTGTGTTAGGGATTTCGTAATCCTTGCCTCACAACAACACGCGCAGCTGCCCCTACAGCGGATATACTTTGCCTTTCGAGACTTAACGGAGGCATCGATTGTTATATATACATGAAATTGATATTTTTCTATATTTTCTTCAATTATTCCTTTTCGTCTACTACTCTTCATTATGTCCGTTCGTTTTTTTTTCTCTTGTTTTGTTCTTCGCTTCTTTTTTGTTCTTCGTTTCTTTTTTGTTCTTCGTTTCTTTTTTGTTCTTCGTTTCTTTTTTGTTCTTCGCTTCTTTTTTGTTCTTCGTTTCTTTTTTGTTCTTCGTTTCTTTTTTGTTCTTCGTTTCTTTTTTGTTCTTCGTTTCTTTTTTGTTCTTCGTTTCTTTTTTGTTCTTCGTTTCTTTTTTGTTCTTCGCTTCTTTTTTGTTCTTCGTTTCTTTTTTGTTCTTCGTTTCTTTTTTGTTCTTCGTTTCTTTTTTGTTCTTCGTTTCTTTTTTGTTCTTCGTTTCTTTTTTGTTCTTCGTTTCTTTTTTGTTCTTCGTTTCTTTTTTGTTCTTCGTTTCTTTTTTGTTCTTCGCTTCTTTTTTGTTCTTCGTTTCTTTTTTGTTCTTCGCTTCTTTTTTGTTCTTCGTTTCTTTTTTGTTCTTCGTTTCTTTTTTGTTCTTCGCTTCTTTTTTGTTCTTCGTTTCTTTTTTGTTCTTCGCTTCTTTTTTGTTCTTCGTTTCTTTTTTGTTCTTCGTTTCTTTTTTGTTCTTCGTTTCTTTTTTGTTCTTCGCTTCTTTTTTGTTCTTCGTTTCTTTTTTGTTCTTCGTTTCTTTTTTGTTCTTCGTTTCTTTTTTGTTCTTCGTTTCTTTTTTGTTCTTCGTTTCTTTTTTGTTCTTCGCTTCTTTTTTGTTCTTCGCTTCTTTTTTGTTCTTCGTTTCTTTTTTGTTCTTCGTTTCTTTTTTGTTCTTCGTTTCTTTTTTGTTCTTCGTTTCTTTTTTGTTCTTCGTTTCTTTTTTGTTCTTCGTTTCTTTTTTGTTCTTCGCTTCTTTTTTGTTCTTCGTTTCTTTTTTGTTCTTCGCTTCTTTTTTGTTCTTCGTTTCTTTTTTGTTCTTCGTTTCTTTTTTGTTCTTCGTTTCTTTTTTGTTCTTCGCTTCTTTTTTGTTCTTCGTTTCTTTTTTGTTCTTCGTTTCTTTTTTGTTCTTCGTTTCTTTTTTGTTCTTCGTTTCTTTTTTGTTCTTCGTTTCTTTTTTGTTCTTCGCTTCTTTTTTGTTCTTCGTTTCTTTTTTGTTCTTCGCTTCTTTTTTGTTCTTCGTTTCTTTTTTGTTCTTCGTTTCTTTTTTGTTCTTCGTTTCTTTTTTGTTCTTCGCTTCTTTTTTGTTCTTCGTTTCTTTTTTGTTCTTCGCTTCTTTTTTGTTCTTCGTTTCTTTTTTGTTCTTCGTTTCTTTTTTGTTCTTCGTTTCTTTTTTGTTCTTCGCTTCTTTTTTGTTCTTCGTTTCTTTTTTGTTCTTCGTTTCTTTTTTGTTCTTCGTTTCTTTTTTGTTCTTCGTTTCTTTTTTGTTCTTCGTTTCTTTTTTGTTCTTCGTTTCTTTTTTGTTCTTCGTTTCTTTTTTGTTCTTCGTTTCTTTTTTGTTCTTCGCTTCTTTTTTGTTCTTCGCTTCTTTTTTGTTCTTCGCTTCTTTTTTGTTCTTCGTTTCTTTTTTGTTCTTCGTTTCTTTTTTGTTCTTCGCTTCTTTTTTGTTCTTCGTTTCTTTTTTGTTCTTCGCTTCTTTTTTGTTCTTCGTTTCTTTTTTGTTCTTCGTTTCTTTTTTGTTCTTCGTTTCTTTTTTGTTCTTCGCTTCTTTTTTGTTCTTCGTTTCTTTTTTGTTCTTCGTTTCTTTTTTGTTCTTCGTTTCTTTTTTGTTCTTCGTTTCTTTTTTGTTCTTCGCTTCTTTTTTGTTCTTCGTTTCTTTTTTGTTCTTCGTTTCTTTTTTGTTCTTCGTTTCTTTTTTGTTCTTCGTTTCTTTTTTGTTCTTCGTTTCTTTTTTGTTCTTCGTTTCTTTTTTGTTCTTCGTTTCTTTTTTGTTCTTCGTTTCTTTTTTGTTCTTCGCTTCTTTTTTGTTCTTCGCTTCTTTTTTGTTCTTCGCTTCTTTTTTGTTCTTCGCTTCTTTTTTGTTCTTCGTTTCTTTTTTGTTCTTCGTTTCTTTTTTGTTCTTCGCTTCTTTTTTGTTCTTCGTTTCTTTTTTGTTCTTCGTTTCTTTTTTGTTCTTCGTTTCTTTTTTGTTCTTCGTTTCTTTTTTGTTCTTCGTTTCTTTTTTGTTCTTCGCTTCTTTTTTGTTCTTCGTTTCTTTTTTGTTCTTCGCTTCTTTTTTGTTCTTCGTTTCTTTTTTGTTCTTCGTTTCTTTTTTGTTCTTCGCTTCTTTTTTGTTCTTCTTTTCTTTTTTGTTCTTCGTTTCTTTTTTGTTCTTCGTTTCTTTTTTGTTCTTCGTTTCTTTTTTGTTCTTCGCTTCTTTTTTGTTCTTCGTTTCTTTTTTGTTCTTCGTTTCTTTTTTGTTCTTCGTTTCTTTTTTGTTCTTCGTTTCTTTTTTGTTCTTCGTTTCTTTTTTGTTCTTCGTTTCTTTTTTGTTCTTCGCTTCTTTTTTGTTCCTCTTTTGTATCTCATGAATCCGCTCCCTTGTATCATTCTCTAACAACATTTTCCACTCATTTTCGTTTAGTTTTACCCTCTATTTTTCTTTGTCGTTCTTATTTTTCTTTTCTTTTTTTGCTATCTTCTTTCCTTTTCTACTTTTTGTGTATTTCTAATTGATTACTTTTCTTTTCATTCCTTACGAATCACGTTTGCACACCGGTTCTCATTCGATCAGCAAAGTTAAGAAACGCTGAGCCTGGCCAGTATCAGATGAGGGACTATTTGAGAATAGGACACGGTGTATGTAGGATGACATCATTATCCTCTCAGTGGATAATAATATTTTAAAAATAATACATATGCCGCTCCTCATTTGGGGGTAGCAAATTGGGAAAAGGGGAAATTATTCCTCACCCATATTTAGGTAAAAATTCACTTTCGTATAGCTCATTTAAAGAAGTATCGCAAAAACAAAAACAAATAGCATCTATATAAAACGCGATATGTTCCAGCAGTCCTGCGAGATAGCCTAGTGGTAGAGGTTTACGCTTTTTACCATGGAGTCCCGATTTCGAATCTTGCTAGATTCAGTCACTCTGATGAGTCGTAGACAATGAAACACGTCTCAGTGGATAATAGTATTTTAAAAACAATGCACATACTGCTCCTCGTTTAGGGGTAGCAAATTGGTCAAAGGGAAAATTATTCCCAATTTGGATTTAGGTAAAAATACACTTTCATATAATTCAAAGAAATATCACAATAATATATATATATATATAGTTTAGTGGAAATTGTAATTAATAAAAACTGAAGAAAGTGCTCAATACTGTTGTAGAGCAAATATGCGTTTTATTTTTTATTACCGTATCTTTCTGGGTTTTTTTGGCCGTCTGTAGCTTCCTCAGACTTTTACAGAAACCAGAGTTCTGTAAAAGTCTGAGGAAGCTACAGGGATCGAACCTCAGACCATGTTTACCACAGTCCGGTGCCTTAACCGTTAGACCACAACCCCTAGATTAATTATACTGTTTATTTTTATCGCCTATAAATTTAGATTTGTTATTGTTGTTTTTTCAAGCGGTACATACGGTTAATATTGGCTCCGCCTCGAAGCTCATTTATATATATATATATATATATATATATATATATATATATATATATATATGTAGGTATATATATATATATATATATATATATAGGACAGTTTACGTAAAGCATTTCTGTTAACTAAGTACGATATTATTTATGAAGGTGGATAATAATGCGGAAACAATTTGAAGATGACCTGATATTTAAAAAACTACAATACACTAGTAAATGTCAGTAACTCAAATTATTTGCTTGCTCATCCTTTAGTTAACAATTCTGATTTCTGCATTGGTATTAGCCTTCGAATTCATATGAAGACGGCTTATGGTAAGTTTCTATATACGTAATAGCTGTACTAAATCGGTGTTGCCTGGACGGAGAAAGATTTCGGCGGGCTTAGAGAAAATATTTAAAAATACAAGTTTTTAGTAAGTTTTGTTTAAAAATCTTTAGTATATTTTTGGTTTATTGATTGTTTCCTTTTTACGGAGTATTAACCCTTTTCAGGTTATTTAATGCCGAATCCAGTGATTTTGAAGAAAAACTTTTGAATAGAATATATTTGATTTCAACTCTGTTTCTATGTAACAGATAGTTGGGACTCTACTCCGGTTTAGAGTGGACCTGGGAGCAATGGCAATTAAAGGGTAGCTCCACAATCCCCAACGCCCACAAGCTGGGGCCTCATGTCCAGGACCAATATATTTTGCCTAATCGTAATCTTAATTATGCTTTCGTTAGTGATATATGTTTCTCTTGAAATAAAAAATATCTGCCACGGTTAATATCAATAAAAATGTTCCTTTCTTCCGGAAAATAACTTTTAGTGTCATTTAAATAAATAAAAGGGACATGTTTCTTATTTATAATTTATTTAATATTTTAACAATTTATTCCTTTTCACAAAGATTTAGTATTCTCATTCCTTTTTTTACCGTGAAAATGATTGTCATCTGAATATATTTTCTGATCCACATATATCTAAAAAGTTAGAATGTGTATGTGTGTGTGTGTGTGATAGAGAGAGAGAGAGAGAGAGAGAGAGAGAGAGAGAGAGAGAGAGAGAGAGAGAGAGAATAACTTTCCACCTATATACTCAACGAATTTCTTGTTTACAGATTTAAATTTGGTATATAGTGTATTTAGACACGTGGAAAACTTTTTACTCGTTTTTTCTCCGGAAAAAAAGCGCCAATAGGGTAAAAAAAAAAAAATAGTACTTGGGAGTTATCGGATTTGTCAACTGTTACACGAATGCGCATGTGCGGTCGTGAAAAATGACAGTTTCTTTATGTTAAGTATAAGACGATTCATAAGGATGGCAAAAAGCGAGACTAACGAAAACACGTAGAAATAGCTACAAAAAGGAAACCTAAACAGGGAAACTGAATCACTAATAACAACTGCACAAGATAACGCAATTAGAACCAACCACATGAAAGTAAGGATCGACAAGATACAAGAAAACAATAAATGCAGACACTTCAGTAAAATAGACGAAAAAAAACACATAATAAGGGAATGCAGTATACTAACCCCAACAGAATATGAAAATAGACACGATCAAGTGAGGGAAGCAGTATATTGGCAATTATGCCAACAATTGCATTTTGAACACAGACAAATGGTACAAGCACAAACCGGCACAGTACTGGAAAGTGAAAATGACAAGATCGTAAGGGATATGGATATACAAACGAATAAATCCATCCAAACAAGAAGACCGGTACTGTAATAGTAAACAAGAAAGAAAATTCCTCCCAGATCGTGGATTTTACCGTACCAGCAGTTCGCAGAGTGAAGATCAAGGAGGTTGAGAAGGGAGGCAAATACTTGGAACTCGCCAGAAGTAAGTAAAGATAACACTAGTTATAGTAGGAGCACTAGGAATGATACCGAAAAACTTTGAAAATATAATGGGAGAGATTGGAATCAGAGGGATGTCCGAGAAAATACAACGGATAACAAAAATGAAAACTGCAGAACTATTAAGGAAACCCCTTGAATGTAGAGACCAACACAACACATAAACCACACACACACTGGGCACAGATGCAAAATAAAAAGGAAAATCGCATGGAATTACAGAAACTGAAATTGTAGCATTTCAAGATACACCCACCGTTATTTTTTCTTTGTGAGTCTTACCATAAATAGGCACCACACTAAATACTGAGAGATCAGGAGGATGGAAAGACTGAGGAGAGAAAGCAGTAGCCAGGCTTCAGCTAGATAGTGCAAAGCTAGATAGTGCAAAGACTGAGGAGAGAAAGCAGTAGCCAGGCTTCAGCTAGATAGTGCAAAGCTAGATAGTGCAAAGACTGAGGAGAGAAAGCAGTAGCCAGGCTTCAGCTAGATAGTGCAAAGCGGATCGAGACCTTAGCGGGTGGGGGCTTACTGCCACCTAAATACCAGTGAAGACTAATGGTCGCCGCCAACGAGAACTCAGTGATAAGCGGCTGTTTCGATTACGCAAATTCTTTTTTTACACTTATACTATTATTTACTGTTTATATCATAAAATAATTTTAAGATTGCTAAATCGATATCGACCTATTTATTTTGCTCACACATTTATATATTGTAAGTAAAGTTTATCAGTTTACTACTGTTTTTATCTTCAGTGTCATCTCCACAAGATCGACTTAACCTCTGATCTTCTTCAGGTGTACCTTGTCGAACTCAGCAATATTTCTATGAAACTCGATAATTCGGACGTAATTGTTAAGGGAACCATTTATTTACTTCACGGTGGTAGCATGTTCTCGTTCCGTCAGCCATGAATGGATAGAGGTCCTAAGAAATTGGCAATTGTATATTTCTGTTGTCAACACCGAGAATTGAACCTTCAACTTTCAGGAGAATATAACTTTTACAATGATTTTCCCAAGTACCCTAACCACTGTGCTACGGGTCCTTGTAGAACCGACATAATAGGACAGGCTTAGAGCTTGATTTATAGTGCGGGCCTATATTAGATTGAATACATTTTTGAACACTGTCAGTGTACATTACCATTTAAATTATGATTGATAGCAGCATTGCTATTACTAATGTTGATTATTTTATTATGTTTAATTTTAAACGTTCATTAAAATATATTTCGTTAATAAAATATATGAATAATTATGGTGTACATATTTTAGTAGGTATTTGTTTCAGGTTCTAAGTGAAAATCTTGCTTTCAGTATAGATATTGGCGAATAAATTGGGCATAGCTACAATTTAAAGTACTTATATTCTCGCTGAAAATCATCATCATCATCTGGGAGCTATGTGTTTTGTTATTGTGAGCAAAAGTTGAATATTTATTAGAGTAAATTTAGCGGGAAAGTTATATAATTTGGAAAACTATTAGTAGCAGTTTCATTAAATTCAAAATTAAGTTACTTAATACGGAATGTGACGGCGCTCAAGGTCTTAACGACACGTACTGGCGACCTGAATATTCCACGTTTGAATACAGTTTGTTCCATGAAAATAACTTCCACTTAGGGTGTTGGTAACTTTTATGTGGTCCCTCTCGAAAATACCCAATGTCTTTCTAGGAAGAATTCTGACAAGAAAAATATTCGAGAAACCAATGCCAACGAAACAATATTTGGATACATAAGATGAGGGTGATGATTAATAGTGAGCAATGTAGGTTGTACTTTCATCTTCGAATAGGTATACACAGATTCTTACATGCATGTATGTATACTTTACACATACACACACACACGCACACACACACGCACACACACACACATATATATGTATATATATATAATTATTTTTTACTATAATAATTAAATACCTACAGACACTATATTTTATTTAATTAATTTTTACCGATTATCGAGACTTCACAGACGTTATCTCTGATTTTTGTTTCTTATGAATTTTACCATGCTGGCATTATAGTGGTACTATTTAAACCCCCTATTCTTCACATACAGAAGGGAAGGTGTTTTGTAATTTTTCTATACTTTCACCTAACAAGTTAAAAAAAAGATGACGTAAAATATATTTAATAATAACCCCACTCTCATTATATACACTCCTACTACTTTAAATTCCAACGTCGTCCCCCTTCCACTACCCCCTTCTAATCTAACTCCCCTTCATCTGCAACGATTTTTCCATTCTTATTGGTATTAAAACTCAGTCCATCTATGAATTCTGACGAAGCTGGTCGGATCTCTCCTCATCTTCAGAGGATATCTTCCTAGCGGAAACAATATGTAAATTCATTCTGGACTCACAGCAATAACTTTCATATATATATATATATATATATATATATATATATATATATATATATATATATATATATATATATATTACTTATGCATGTATGAGAACATGCTGAACTGTTAAAAAGAAGTTGCCAGTATTTATGAAACATTTGGATAATTTTAAGGTTAGCGGTATTTAATTTTCTGTTTTTTAGCGATTATTATTTTTTGTTGTTTTGTTTTAACACTGCTGCCTCCGACACCATATTGTAAATTTTCTGAAGTGTTCGTTTATAATGATCTAATTCCGAAAAAAAAAGGTATCGAGAAACTTATCAGAGGCAGAAAACGTTCCCGAGGGAAACTTTATTATTTATTTTATTCTACCACGGGAAAGATAATGGTACGTCTGTGTATTTATGATCCAAGTACGTGTGGTGTAAGCGTACAATCTGCAGAACGTGTAGACTTCCTCCCCGTGTCGACTGGTTGCGGTGGTGGGACTAAATATTTAGAGAAAAAATAGGTACCCCTTCCTCTAAAGATGTTGCGATTGTGATAGTGTTGCTCTTGTATATCCAGTGTATGTTTCGTTCTAAATTAGGGTAAATTTTCCGCATGGGGGGTAAAAAATGATATAGTTAGGAGTAAGTAATTGAAGTAGCTGATAATTTTAAAATAATTTCTTTTCAGATCGGTTCATATTTAAAAAAAAAAACGTACATGCCTAGATTCATAGATTCGTGTGTCTAAGATGACTTTGACTTTGTTGTTGTGGTTTCTATAAATAAAATTGTTTTTTATAGAAAACATTACGTCCTAAATAATTACATTTTTTCCTTCTTGTTTTTATGTCAATTCATGATGACTATGAATTTTTGCATGGAAGTGAATTGAGAAATACATAAAGCGGAGAGGGGAATGATAGAAGAAAGGTTGAAAACGGTTGTCCAAGCGGGTATTTAACCATATATAAAACACTGGTTTGTCTACTGCTTTTATAGCTCAGGATACGGTATAATTAAGCAGAGAAATCAAAGTAATATAAACATAATCTGCAGTTTTAAATATATATGTATATATATATATATATATATATATATATATATATATATATGTATATACATATACTTGTTTATTGTAATATAAACATGCTCACATCCCGCTGCTACAAATAGCCACTTGTTTCAATCAAACAACAGATATCATCAGGCAGCGACTTGACTATTCAAAAGTTCAATGCATAATCATAGGTTATTCATTGAACTTTTGAATAGTCAAGTCGCTGCCTGATGATATCTGTTGTTTGATTGAAACAAGTGGCTATTTGTAGCAGCGGGATTGGAGCATCTTTATATAACAATAAACAAGTATTATCAGCTCTTTTTATTGAGCACTATCTAACAACCTCGTTGAATTCATTAGTCCATTACTTTTGAATATAAAAAACCCGTGTATATACATATATATATATATATATATATATATATATATATATATATATATATATATATATATATATATATATATATAAATTTATGACGTGGAATTGTTAAATTTCAAATAAAAAGATTTTTTATTATTCTATGTAAGACAAAGAATACATTTGAAATATTATAACTCCTTGTCCTATGGGATTTCGATGTCTACTATCTTTTCATAATTTTTTTTTCGTTAGCTGTCTACTGAAAGCGATTTATTTTATATTATTAATAATTTATTTTGGAGTGGAATTTGAAGCTCATGTTCAATAATTATGAACATATTAAATAGATAAAAATATATGTGTATTAATAAACAGATCCACCGGACCTATATAAAATATTTTTTTACCGGACTCATTATATAAATAAAGTTAATTTCTCAGAAAAATGCCTACTTCGGACTATTATGTTGTGATGTGTATGACTAAAAATACAGATTGGATCACTTTACCGCACTGCTATCATAGACATTCACTTCGGATTTTACCATGGAATTTGGATGTGAATATTTATATCCCTTCACATTAACTTTCCTTACTCTATGATATTAAAATACAACTTTTAATTGTGATTTTCCATGTCTCACTGACTTTAGCAAATAAGGTGTAAACCATTATAATTATTTGCTAATATTTTCTGTTCTAAAGAGATGGTAGATATCGAAATCCTATAGGATAAGGAGTTGTTATAATATTTCAAATTTATTCTTTGTCTTACCAATAAATATCGTACTTT
>NC_136524.1:57170524-57173024 GCF_053919585.1 Euprymna scolopes
ATACTGTGATAAATGTGTAGTACCTGTTCAGATACCTAACTTCATCCGATCTGTCCTCAGCCAGTGTAGAAGTCTTCCAGAATAAGACATTATTAATTGTTATCCAATCTATAGTGCTTCTACGTAACATTTGGATTAATCGGACGACTGTTCCCATGTTGAGTGTGATTTTCACAACGTTTCGGTCCCTGTTATTTCCGACCTTCTCCAGGGGTATCGTGTCGAACTCGGGAATGTATCTGTCGAATACGAGAATTTATACGGTATTTCGAGCAGAACCCATTATTTACTTCACGGGGTAGCATGCTCTCGTTCCGTCAGCCATGACTGGATAGAAATTCTAAGTAATTCGTAATTGTATTTTACGGTCGCCCACACTGAGGATTCAGGAGATTATCACTTTTTACAATTGATGTTTCTAAGTACTCTAACCACGGCGCCACTGGTCCTTTTTTTTCGCATAATTCATATAGTACATAGGTATATATATATATATATATATATATATATATATATATATATATATATATATATATATATATATATGTGTGTGTGTGTGTGTGTGTGTGTACGTATATATATATATGTGTGTGTGTGTATGTGTGTGTAAACACATGGATATCTCGTCAGTCAAAGAAACATAAAAAGAAACCAGCAATGAAAACTCAAGAGACAATATTATAAAGCCCACTCTTTCATTTAATGTAATTATAGTGCTACATAATGTCTGAAAAAAAGTTGTAAAATGTAAAATCGTGAATATTGAACTTCCGTTTTCTTTGAAAATCGATTCACACAAATATCAATGAACACTACAGAAATAATAGTTGTATTTTATATAATACCGCGCACACATACACGCATTTACATACACACATGCATACATATATAAACACACACATACACACACACGCATATGTATATATTTATAAGAAATGTAAACATAAAAAAGAAATAAGGGATACAAAGAATGTAGGTAATAAAACAGTATCAATGTATTAAAGTCGGAACACAGATTTCCGAAGTTAATTACGAAATTTTGAACTGAAAAAAATCTACGCGGTGAGTTAATCTGTATTATATACATACATACACTTATACATACATACATACATACATACATACATACATACATACATATATATACATATATATATATATATATGTATATATATATGTATATATATAGCGAAAGTTGTAAATAGTAAAAACCTGGAGAAAGTGCTCAATACTATTGCAGAGCAAATAATAATGCTTTATTTTTTATTACTGTTTTATCTGCTTCGTTACATATGTTTCTGTTACCGAAGCGTATTAACGATCCAGTAACTTCATCAGGTTTTCTGTAATGTCTGATGAAATTTATGGATGGTTAATAGGATTCGGTAAACGAAACATGTGTAACTAAACAGATGAAACGGAAATATTATATATCTACATATCTATCCATCTATCTATCTATTTATCTATCTATCTATATATGTGTGTGTGTATTGATACTTTGATATAATAATTACCGCTAATATAAATATATTTTACATACATATATATATATATGTATGTATTTATATATATATATATATACATATATATTTATATGTATATATATATATATATATATATATAGAGAGAGAGAGAGAGAGAGAGAGATAGAGAGAGATAGATAGATAAGTACACATATGTGTGTACATATGTAATCATATATATATTCATAGGTGTGCAGTGTGCATATATATATATATATTAATATGTATATATCTGTTTCTCTAGACATATTTCTCTCTCTCTCTCTCTCTATATATATATATATATATATATATATGTGTGTGTGTGTGTGTAATGGACATTCATCAATCAATATATTTTTTATCTATTTGTCTATATCTATGTGTTTATATATATATATATATATATATATATATATATATGCCGCAATACTTATCGCTGCCATATATATATATTTCACTAAAGAGTAGTGTGTGTGTGTACGCGCGGATATATATATATATATATATATATATATATATATATATATATATTTATACATATAATGTGTGTGTGCGGATATATATTTATATATATATAATGTGTGTGTGCAGATATATATTTATATACATATAATGTGTGTGTGGGTAATACATAAGTAATAAATATACTTACGTATACATATATATGCGTATATATATATGTGTGTGTGTATGTGTGTGTGTGTGTATCACCTTTATTATATATATTACCTTTACCAATTTTAGTTATGTAATGAGCCTCTTAATTATTTTCTGATGGACTTCGTTCATATTAGATTATCTCGTTTCGCACACTTCATCAGGTTGTCAAACATCGTTTTTACCAGAGACTCTTGAGTCGCACTGTATAACATTTTAAGGAACCAAATTAAATCGATGAGCTGGGGAATGCAGAAATACATGAGGTTAGCCTGAATAGGAAATGTATCGATGACGCTCGATATCATTATCCGTTGATTTCTCTCACTTAAAAT
>NC_136524.1:57178024-57270524 GCF_053919585.1 Euprymna scolopes
GAGTTATTTAAATAAGGTTCAAAAAGTGTTACATTTGAACATAATTCATAGCTTCACACATGTTTCCTTCGATTTAATATGGAACCGATAAGAACAGTTATGGGTTAGATTCGTGAAATAACAATAATATATACGAATGTAAATGTACGTGTCAAAAGTAACGTTTAAACAAAGAATATCTATGTAAAGTATGCACTTACGTTTTGTTGCTTTTTCTGTAAAAAAAAATCAATAAAACGATGTTTGTTTCAGTTTTACAGCTACAACTGAGAAATGCAACGCCAAGGAATCTATCTTTAAGATCAAATATACATCACCTAATGGTCGGTTTATGACCAATATTTAAAAAATTGATAAACGAAGCATAAAGCATCATCGGATAAATTATTGAAAGAATGAAATACAAGAATACGCGTTGTATATAAAATGATTATTTAAAATAACACAACACTAACAAGTTATGACTTTCTCTTTAATTTCATTTCTTTCTTTCAATGCAAACCTCGTAAACCTGACGATATTTGAAATTATATCTGACCAGAAATATACCTTTGAATTGAATACTGCTATCTATCTATCTATCTATCTATCTATCTATCTATCTATCTATATATATATATATATATATATATATATATACATAATGTATATGAACACACATATATATACGTATACATATATATATATATTTATACACACACAGACACACACACACTCACCCACACACACACACCCACACTCACACACACACACACACACACACACATATATATATATATATATATATATATATATATATATATATATATATATATAAAATTATTTTTATACCCACGAATACTAGTGTTTAATCCTTTCCATAATAATCAGTGCAGGAATTCATGACTGCCGTTTACACTATATATATATATATATATATATATATATATATATATATATATATATATATATATATATATTTATTTATTTATATATATGTGTGTGTAGGTGTGTGTGCATATGTCTGCTGTGTGTGTTTGTGTGTGTGCTCGTGTGTGCGTGCTCGTGTGTGTATGTGTGAAGGAGATACTTGACGCGTTTTTTTGGGCATTCACCTTTTTATTTTTTGTATGATTAAATTATGTCTATATTCTGCCTTTTTCGCCGTTTTCGGTTGTGGTGCTTTTCTGGAGATTGCAGAAATACAACTTTTCATATTTCACATAAATTTTTCATCGTTCAAATAAACTGAAGTTGCATCGTTTTGATTGTCAGTATACTATGAACTCGGTATACTGTGTAGCTACTTAGATTTCTTCTAACATGATTTTTTTTCACAAACAAATGTATCTTGGTCCGAAATTAAATTATATGATTATATTTATAAATATAAAAAAAAAGTAATATAAAGAAAATGAGATTATAATAACTGGGGATTATAGAAAAAAACATAGGAAAGGAAAATAAAGAAATAAAGTTAAACTAAAATAAAAATTATACAATTGAAAGGCAAGAAAATAAATAAAAAAAGAATCTATTATGAGAAAGATATAAATGGAACTAAAAAGGAAAAATCCGAAAAAGCGAATAAAGCAACTAAGCAAAATTCAACTAAAACCAGAATAAAAGAATAAAAGAATAAAGAATAGGTTAAGGTGACAGGAAATATAAAGAAATTAAGAAATGTGTAAAACCAGGCAAAAGGAAATAAGAAGAAAAAAATGTAAAAAAATAACAGAAAAATAGATAATAAAAAAATTGCGAAAATTTCTGACCTTCTTCAGGTGTATTTTGTCAAACTCGGGAATCTGAAAGAAATTTCGAACGGAACCCTTTATTTACTCCATCGGGGTATCATGTTCTCGTTCGGTCAGCCATGACTGGATAGCGGTTCTAAATAATTCGCAATTGTATTTTTTCGGTTGACCACATTGAGAATTGAACCTTCAACCTTAAGGAGAATATCACTTTTACAATAACCACTGGGCCATGGCTGATGGAACGAGACCATGCTACCTCCGTTAAGTAAATAAACGGTTCTATTCGAAATTTCGTCCAGATTCCCGAGTACGACAGAATATACCTGAAGAAGGTCAGAGGTTACATCGACCAAGAAGTTGTGAAAATAACTCCCATGATGAAAACAATAGTCAGATCGAATCCAAATAATACTTATAAAAATCTTCATCTAAAAAATTTAGAAAAGTAAGAGAAAGATAGTAAAAAGGAAAGAACAATAAATAAGAGAGAAAAAAAAAGACGGAATTGAATAAAACAGAATAAAAAAGAAAGCGAAAGAGTTTTATGTTTCAAACAGATAAAAATGGCGAAAAAAAAAAACGTTAAAAAAGATCAAAAGAAAGAAAAAAAGTATTCATTTAAAAAATAGCAAATGAGAAAACCATTGCTTTTTTTATATTTTGCCTCCATCTTGTTTGTCGTGTTTCTCATTTATCGACCAACCAGACGTCTAGGATGACAAACAATCAGGCAGTCAACCACTCAGCACCCGGCACGGTCACACCTCCCCTTCCATTTTTCCATCCTATTCAGCAGGAGAAAAGTTCAGTTATGTGCCAGCAGCCCAAACCCTAGCCAATCCTGACCCATACTCAATCAGCAGACCGGTCACCCAGGAGCTTTCATTCCTGTCACTTCTCTGTTTTATCACTCTCTTACATTTAAGCGTTTCTTTTCTTTTTTTTTTTCTTTAATTTTGCGTTTTTATTTTATATTTTGTGTTCTTTTGTATTTTTTATTTTTTTCTCTAGTCCTATGATGGATTCTTTTTTCATAATGATTGTGGCGTATTTTGTTTTACTCTTTATATATATATATATATATATATATATATATATATATATATATATATATATATATAAACATGTACATATATATATATATATATATATAATTTTTATTGCCTACTTCTTCCTAAATTAATATTAACAAAGAAAGAGGAATATACGGTAGAAATGAAGAAGTAATATACTATAAAATAAAAGAAAAAAATACGAATTATATATATATATATATATATATATATATATATATATATATGTATATATATATATATATATATATATATATATATATATATATAGCCACCCGTCTTGCACTTATGTTTCCATCATTCACACTGAAGAAGACCGAATGATCGGTCGAAAATATGTGCTTTTGAAAGAAACATTTTCGGTAGCCTTCGAAAGATTTTTGTATTCCTACACGTCAATACATAGAAACTAGAGACAGAAAAGATATAATCATTTATATATTTTTCATATTTAATTTTTATCCATATACATACACACATGTATGTATATGTATATGTATATATATATATATATATATATATATATATATATATATATACGTAGATTGATTTGAACTTTATATAATTTCATAATTTCACGAATAAAAATGCTCAATACGACAAAAATTGGAAATAGAGCTTGTCATAAAAGAACACAAAACTGTAAATTATATTTTACAAGAATTATTTTTCGACGGGATACTAAGGAAATATTAAGATTATTTTTTCAGTATCTTGTCGAACAAAAAATTATTTTAACTTATATCTTATAGTCTTTATCCCTATATATATATATATATATATATATATATATATATATATATATATGTATATTACAAGTTTTATATATACATATATATATATATTTATATATATATATATATTAGAAGTTTTATATATACATATATATATATATATATATATATATATATATATATATATATATATATATATATCAGGTTAAACATATCCAAAAAGTACAAACCAGTGAATTTCGTAAAGTTGTTGATAGTGCTCAATTTAAAAGAGCAGGTATTATCTTATTTAATATTTGTAAACACTATTACCCGTAATCGCGACAATAAAGCCGGAATTATTTGTAGACTGATTAATTTTTTTTTCTATCGAAACAGTAGATTGTTGTCGCGACTAATGGTAAAATAATACATATATATATATATATATATATATATATATATATATGAACTAATTGAATTATAAAAGTAAACAATTTGTTAATATTTTATCATATTTTTATCGTTTTATTATTTGATCATTCATAATTAATTAATTTTCTCATCTTTTCCTTAATTGTCTTCATTACTCTTTTGTTTTTATCTGTACTTTAATGTTTTCATTCTATTCATTTTTATTTCTTCATTTAATTTTTGTTCACCTAGTTACGTTTCTCTCTCATGAATTTTTTTTCTGAAACTCATTTTTTCTTTCTTCATTTAGTTTATTAATTCCCTATTTTTCGTTGTTTCAGTTTAATATTTTCTGTGTATAGCATACCTATTTCCTTCTAAAAAAGAAAAACATAAAACGGAGGTTTTATTATTTTTTTTTATATTTTCATCATCTTTAGATTATTTTGTTTTTGTTGTTTTCATTCACAATTATATTTTCTTGCATTTTCTTGATATTTTTTTACATTATGTAATTTCTTTTGTTTATGTTATTATCAATGTTTATCATTTTTCAAAAACTTTTCTGTCTTGGATTTTTTCCCCTTTTCCGTTGTTCCTTCGCCTTATAATCCCATTCTTTATTTCTGTGTGTCCTTTTTTTTTTCATTTTCCTTGTTTTCTATATTTTTCGTTCGTATTTTTTTCCTTGCGTTTTTGCTATTGTTCTTTATTACACTTAGTTATTCCATTTTAAATTTTACTCCCGCTATTTCTTTCTTTCTTTTTCTTTTCTTTATTGCTTTCTTTCTCCGTTTTCCATTTTTTAACCCCATCTTTTTTTTCTCCTCCACCTTTTTTTTTCTTTTCTTGTTTTTTTCTCTCTTGTTCTTTATTTCATTTCTTTTGTTTTGTTTACTCATATAAAATTTTTCTCCCGCCCTTTCCTTTTTCTTCTCTTTCCATTTTTCATTTTTACCCCATCTTCAACCCTTCTTTCTCTCCGCCGTCTTTTTTTTAAATTATTTTCTTAGTCTCTTTTTTGTCTTTAGGTTTATCTGACTTCCTTCATTACCTTTCACATTTAATTAATTTATTTTCCTTCTTCTACTGCTTTCTTTTTTGTCTTTATGTTTTCTTTTTCATTTTGTTTTAACCTTAATTATTTATTTACTAAATTTCACCTTTGTCTTTATTTTAGTTTTCTTCTTTCCTAATTTTCTATTTTCCTTTTTTCGTCTTTCACTCGTACTTTTTCTTCCTCTTTTGTTTTCAGTCGGTGCAATATTCTTCTTCTTTTTATCCACTGCATTTCTTCCTACTACTTCTTTCTTCATTTTTTCACTTCCTTTTTATTTCCCAGTTTTCTTTTTCGTTCTCTCTTTCTTATTTTCTTTCCATCTTTCATCATTCTTTTTTTCGTTCTCAGTTGATTCTCTCTTTTTTTCTTTTCTAATCTTGTATATATTTTTACTCCTTCCTTATTTTCTTCAGAGCTTTTTTTAATCGCTATTGTTCGATTTTTTTCCCTGCACCTTTCTCAGTTTTTCTTTCTTTCTTTGTGTGGTTATTTATTTATATTTCTTTCCTGTCTTCTGTTATTATTATTCTCCTTCACCTGGCTCTCTCTTCCTCTATTTTCTATTTTTCTCATATATTTACGATTTTACTCACTCTGTCTGTCTGTCTGTCTCTCTCTCTCTCTCTCTCTATATATATATATATATATTATATATATATATATATAAATATATGTATATATACATATATATACATATATTTATATATATATGTGTGTGTATATATATATATACATATATAAGTATATATGTATACGTAGTATATATATATATATATATATATATATATATATATATATAGTTTTCTTAATTTATTTCATTCTCTTTTCCTTCCTTGTATCTTTAACTCGCGCTTTTTCTTATTGTTCGCTTTCTTCCTTTTATACTTTTTTTTTGTAGCGTGTACTATTTTTCCAGCTAGCACTTTCGTCCCTTCTTTTTTCCTTTCCTTCTGTCCTTCTTTTCTTCCTTTCTGTTTTACTTTTTTTCTTCTCGCCTTCAACTCTTGCTATTTTTATTTTTTTTTCCTCTTTTTATTTTTCATTCTTCTTTTCATCACTGTCTTGCTCTTTTTATTCCTCTCATCTTAAACTTGCTCTAATGTTTACTCTTTCACTCTCTTTTTTTCCTTTTTCATTCTTCTTTACTCCTTTCTCCGCATTATTTATGATTTGTTTTTCTCCTTTTCTTTTTGCTCGTATGTATATATTTACTCGTCAACTATTTTTATATATATTTTATTTGTTTATTTATTTATTTATTTTCATCGCTGTCTGACGTACTCTTTTTTTTTTTTCTTTCTTTCTAACATTCAGTTTGCTTTTGTATTATTTTCACTCTACTTCTCTTACTCTGTATAACATTCTATTCCTCTCTTTTCTGTCCTCCTGTTTACACAAGTCCCTGGGGTTTTATTAATCATTCAGTATTACACTATTAAATCGTCTGAATGAAGTAGTCATGCGCCAACATCTCTACGACATCCATTGCTACACATGAGAACACAGTTGTCACTGAAGATAAGTCTTCGACCATTACATCTATAAACGCCAATACCAGAGCAAACAATGAGGAACTGACAACGCCCAATCCCTTACCACCAGCTGCCAATCTGAAACATCACTTTCACTTAAATTATCATTCCCTAAAGAGGTCAAAACCACCTTTATCATCACAGATCATTACTACCATCTAATACAGAGAAAACATCTTTCCACTGATACTATTAACGTAGACCTCGCTACCACGCATTATTCCGTTGATTTTACAGACACTACATCGCATTACACTACATTAAAGAAAGTCGAAGGTCAAATTAAAAAGTCGAAATTCAAATTAGAAAAGACCAATGTCATATCAAAAAACTCAACTTAAAAGTAAAATGTATTATTATTATTGTTATTATTATCATTATTGTTATTACTATAATAATAATAATAATAATAATAATAATAATAATAATAATAATAATAATAATAATAATAATAAGAAGAAGAAGAAGAAGAAGAAGAAGAAGAAGAAGTCAGACAGGAAGTCAAATACACCTAAAGACAAAAAGTGACTAAGAAAATAATAAAAAAAAACGGCGGAGAGAAAGAAGGGTTGAAGATGGGGTAAAAATGAAAAATGGAAAGAAAAGAAAAAGGAAAGAGCGGGAGAAAAATTTTATATGAGTAAACAAAACAAAAAAATGAAATAAAGAACAATAGAAAAAAGCATAATAATAATAATAATAATAATAATAATAATAATAATAATAATAATAATAATAATAATAATAATAATAATAAAAATTACACACACTAAATGTAGATATAAAAAGGATTTCACTTTAAATTAACTTCCAATATAAATAATCTACGTCAGATTTGGCAGGAATAATTAACTAATTAATTCATAAATATATTTCGAAGGTACACTTCATCATCAGTATGTCTGATGTCTTTATTCAAACTCAATCAGCGCTTCTATCAAGGAACACAAACTCTAATGTGAACTCCGCGTGACCAACGCACCGTTCCGACACTTGAAAAAAACTACCGTAAAAACAACAAACGGACTTCTACTGATTCTCTGCTCCAACAACAACATGGAAAAAAAAGAAAGAAAGACATACTGATGATGAAGTGTATCTTCGAAATATATTTATAAATTTCAAACAAAATAAATATCCGTTTATTTTGTAATAATGCGTTGTTTTGGCTCCAAATGTATCTAATACGTATATATATATATATATATATATATATATATATATATATATATATATATATATATATATATATATGTATGCATGTATAGTCCGAGGTTATTATTTTCCGGAGATAAAGTAACCAATGACGTTTAACGAGACTAATATAAGAGTGCTCAATACGTTTAACGAGACTAATATAAGAGTGCTCAATACCGAAGTTGAACAAGAAATACTTTCTGTTTGCTTTTACATAAGCAGTTATATGTTGCAACACAGTCATTATCATGTTTCGGTCAACTAGTTACTAGTAATCAAAGATCTCTTCAGGCAATAAAGCTTATGTGAACGCAGTTTGCAATGAAAATATCAGGTCTTCTTAGTCATAGGGAATTAATATCAGGAAGTTCCGTCAAAGCTCCTTAAAAATAGAAATAATGAATACGATTTGGTTGTATGTAAAGAAGACCAAATAGGAGTATGGATATATATATATATATATATATATATATATATATATATGTGTGTGTGTGTGTATGTATATATATATATATATATATATATATATATATCCATACCCCTATTTGGTCTTTTTTACATGCATATTATATATATATATATATATATATATATATATATATATATATATATATATATATATTATTTTAAAAATATAATTATCCACTGACACGTGTTTCGTCGTCCATATATATATAATTTGAGGTTGTTATTTTCCAAAAGTAGGGTAACCAGTGAAATACAACGAGGTTCATACAAGAGTGCTCAATACAGAAGTAGAGCTGGTTACATGTGTCTTTACATAAGCAGTAATTTGTTGCTACACACTCATGTGCATGTTTCGGTCTACTAGTAAATACTAGTAGACCGAAACATGCTCATGACTGTGTATAGCAACAAACTACTGCTTATGTAAAGACAAATATATATATATATATATATATATATATATATATATATATATATATATATATATATATATATATATATATATAATGGAAATAGTATTCCGACAAAATACATAAATAAAACGGAACAAATCGCGTTATGTGTTGATCAACGTTTCGTCTTTATTTCGGAGAAGTCTCAAAATAAAGACGAAACTATGATGAACGCATAACTCGATTTGTTCCTTTTTATCCCTTTCTCTCTCTCTCTCTCTCTCTCTCTTTCTCTCAAACAATTTCTTATGCTTTAATTCATCGTGCCTTAATATCACACGGATAACGAATTAGCAGTTTCAATTGTCGTGCCATAATTTTTCGTACATAAATAATAACCCGTTTTGTTCGAGATGAACTGAGGTAAACTTTTAATTCGCTGATTTCCGGGTTAGTCTATTGTGTTTACGCTGACGAGGGAACAAGTGTTACGAGTTTATCATGGTGCATTTCCTTAAAGTACTTGTAATACAAACAATATTGCGGCGAAAAGAAAAGGGTTCTAGCTTGCCTCATAGTAAGGGACCTATTACGTTGGGAACATTGTTTTGGTCCTCGCCAAAACGAGAGAAATTTAGGATAGAATTGAGAGTCCAGATGTGGCAACAATACTCCAGGCCTTGGCGAACTCTCGCCTTTTGAAGATAAAGGATGCTATGCTGTGTGAGTAATTTTTTGGCGCGGTAAAGGAAGCCAATCTTATTTGTAGTCTTGGAATATCCTCAGTGTATTTGTTCCGATTCATGTTGCCTGTAAATTTTAGGGCATTTGAAATATTTCGTCTGTTTAATTATCCATTAAAATGTCCAATCGTACGAGTAGACGTGCTATTCGTAACTTACATGTAGCTAAATATCGCGCCACACCGGAAACTACCATCAGTTAACTTGGATCTACGATCATCACTTCCTCGTTTTGATCCGGTATAATGGCAGCATCGCATTCGATAAAATTTGGTCAAAGAGATAGGTTCGGATGCTCTCATATATTACGATGGCGATATAATCACAGATTATGTTTTAAATTGTCGATTCCAATATAATTATTGATTCCAATTCTTATCAAATCTCTACATATTAAATTGTTTATCCATGTGTTTTTCTTTATCAGATTATAAATCCATGTAATATGTTCATATATTTTCGCAAATGTAAAATAAAACACACTTGTGAGAGTTGGGAGTGACGTATAAATTTAGATTTCACTGGAAGTTCAAAATAAATAAATATTTACCATTTCAGCATTAGAATTAACAATGGAAAATTAAGTTTTTAACAAAAGGCAAACAGCACAAGAAACTGGTTTTGTCATCGGAAACTAGACAAAAGTTTTTTTTTAAACCGATACATTCAGAAGTTCCGATTTTTCTGATCCCCGATTTCGATTAAACGTCCGCATCCTAATATATATATATATATATATATATATATATATATATATATATATATAGAGAGAGAGAGAGAGAGAGAGAGACGCATTAAACACCCCCCACACACACATATATATATATATATATATATATATATATATATATATATATGAAAACAAATGAATGTAGTTTTTACCTAATATACACAATGGTAAACTTCAAACTCATATAAATAATAACAGTATTTATATATAGAAAATTTAATCTTAACCGAATTAAAAAAGCTTGATACGCAATAGAGAGTAGAACTTATTATAAGAGAAAGAAAATTAAAACTGTTAGTTTATCTTTACAATCCAAATTTATTGTTCGACTAGATACTCCAAAAAATTTTTTTACAAAGTCCTTATAATTTGCTGATTTCTTTATGTCCTCTGATGAGAAAAATAACAAGAATAGCATTCTTTGAAATTCCGAAAGACATGAAGACGAGCAAACTGGAATTCTTCAAGGCGGTCAAATTCTTATTTGAACTTTTCGACCCGAATACGACTCTTTTTTACAGAATAGAAGTGTTTCAATCTGCTGCAAAGCGACAACCAAATATTATCTTATCTTTGTGCCCATTGGTAACAAGCACTGCCACTACTTTGGTTTGGCTGAACTATAAGCGGATTATTTCAAGTGTTTGATGTTTACATAGTAGTCAGTGAAATGAACGACTCAAGAAACATCAAGGAGGCAGGCATGTCATACGTACGAATGTCTAGTTGCAGACCAAATGTGTACTCCCTCGAAAAACAAAAAGAAAGAACAAGGAAAACAATAAGACCACCCAGTAATAATCAAAGAATAGTTATATAAACAAAACAACGGCTGGATAATATTTTCTTAGATGGATTTAAATGAGACATATCTATAGATCCCTGTCGAAGAGGAATGCTCTAAATTCCTCTGCATTAATACGCACAAGGATTCTACAAGTTTGAAAGGTTAGCCTCCCGGGTCAAAATTGCACCTGCGATTTTACAGTATGCCATGGATACCATGCTGGAGGAGGGAGACTCGACTTCGCAAGCGGCTACGTGGACGACATCTTTATTGCCAGTAAATCCGCAGATGAGCACCCCAAACATATACATTGGGTCTTTAAAATAATTCAAAACTTTGGATTTAAAGTAAAGGAATTAAAGTGTGATTTCTCATGAACAAGATTAAGTACCTGCCACATAATTAATAAAAATGGAAGCTCCCTCTACGGTTTGAGGAAAAAAGCTATAAAGAACATGCATGCTTCCTATAATGTACAAGCACTCCAAAGTTTCTTGGACCGGCAAACTTCTACCAGGTCTTCATAAGAACATGCGCCCCACTAAATGAACAACTAAAGAAGGAAAAGGCTGGAAGTGGACACCTGAATGCCAAGCAGCGTTAAAAAATATCAAGGATACTTTAATATCAGAACTGTTTCTTACGTACTATGACCCAAATCTGAAAATAATAGTAGAAAACGACGCAAGCTGATATGGTATTAGAACTTGTATACTACATATAATGCCCGACGTTACAAAACAAAAAAACAAAAAAAAAACGATCTCCCATGCATCGAGAACGATACTGCCAGACGATAGACAATGCTCTCAAATCTCTGGCCCCCCTCCCCAATCTTTCACGAAAAACACCCGTCTAGCTGAATCCACTGTGAAAAAATTCCTCCAATCTATATCTGTGCCTAAATCAAAACGCGGATTCCATGAAAAAAGCTTCTTTCTTAGAATTGCACGCCTGTGGAACTCTGTTCTGTCTGCCTGCTTCCCTCCGAACTACAACTTGGATGTCTTCAAGTCCAATGTTAACAAATTCCTAATGAACCGCCCCCTTAATTAAACACTTCATGAAATCTCCACACTAACGTAATGTACTTGCAATAACCCTTATCCCTGAGTGGCTTCCGGGCCTTGATAAGTGGTGATCACTGTGTAAAAAAAAATCGAAAAAGGAAGGTACTTACAGAAGCCGTTACTAAGGATTTTCAGATTTAAAAAAGGCTTATCGACGTATACTGGCAATAGACTACTGAGACGGGGTACTACCCTACTAAATTATGACTTTAAATTGGAGTACCTGTCGTTGCAACAAATGAGCCATGTGGATGGCCTATCAAGATTGATACAAAAGAAAGGAAACCTTTTCAAAATTCCATAATTGCTGCACTTCGTACTGATTCCGAATGAAAAACAATGATAGGAAACACAATTAGATAGCTTGCAGTATCCCAACCTGAAATTAAAAGCGAAACAGAAAACGATGACTTTATTTGCGACATCAACAGTTATGATTATGAAATACAATAACGTTCCATGAATATTTTCGCTTTGCGATGAAGTTTTATTATATAGCAGAAGAGTGGTAATTCCGGAAAGTATCCAGAAAAGAATTCTACAGGAATTTTATACGGTACATCCTGGAAAAAAAGGATGAAAAGCTTAATGAGAAGATACGTCTAATGGTCTAACATGGACAAGAACGTAATTAAGATGATCGGCGCTTGCCGAGATTGCGCCCTAGCTGCAAAAGCAGCACGTATTACAAGTAAACATTGCCCGAAAACTAACCAACCATGATTAAGAATACATATCGAATTTGCAGATCCTCTCAATGACCATTATTACTTAATCGTAGTTGATAGTTACACCATCTCTCAGTGCCACGGTTGCTAACACACCCTACAGCATGGCCGGATTGTGATTTTGCCATACGCGTAGAGATACACAAAAATGCAATCCCGGAATTCCCTTTCTTGATCGGTCTCTCTTTTCGTCCAAACAGCATGGGGTGAGCTCGCGTGTTTCTGTCTCTCCGTAAGATGGAGCCCCCCCTTCCCTCTCAGCACTAGTTAAGCATAGTTTGTTTAATAATTGTAGGATATGTAAAGTGTAAATTGTCTTTGTAATATATAGTGTGTACATAATGTAAAATAAATAGTTAATTATGTTTCATAAATATTACGATTGTGTCGTGTTGCGTGTGTGATTTTGTGTCTGCCACAAATGCTTCCAATTAAAAAAACGAAGCGGTCCAGAGGACAAAGAAACAGATTCCAACCAGAATGCCATCACGGTGAAGAAGTCATCTTGAGAAAATAAAGGAGCCACACACCCACATCCAACATCTCAGGTATGATTTTCTTCTCAATACACCGACATTTTGATCAAGTCCATTTTCGAGACATTCGATCTCGACCCTCCCAAATCAAAACCAAAACCCTGACGACCGCTTCGTAAAAAGAACCACTAATGATCGATCCTAAACGTAAGAGATTAACAGCTTTTACGAAGAAAAAGTTTGGGAGGGTTGTGTTGAGTTGGCACCCCTACATATTCTGAGGATGGACTGTTCCGGACATCACTTCTGATAACAAGTTTCTGTTGTCGAGGAGTCTGGACTTGACACTTAAAGGGCGTGGGTCGTTATTTTACTTGTTCCTTTTAGTTGAACAGAGTCTCACGTAAGCAATATACGTTTCTATATTTTCTGTTGAATATACAGTGGCGGCAAAAAGAAAGTCCGCACTTATAATTTTTTTCAAAAATTCGCAAATTTAAGCTAAATTTAATGCAACTGTCTAAACAACCTATGCATCATTTGATTCGCCTTTTATTTCTGTATAATGTTTCCTGTTCATATTTGACCTTTAATAGAAATATACTATATTTAGAGGCAAATTCATTCTGATTGGCTATTGGTTACGATAGCAACTTTTTCGTCGTCGACGTCTTCATATATAATAGCGGGAATGTCGCTCGCATGCCATCTGATTTGGGTTATATAGAGAAAGTTAAGAAAAAAGGATGCTCTTTTGAGTGCTAAGGCTGATAACCTTTCGCTTACTACATCGCCCATTAATTCTGATTCTCTCTTTTTTATCAATTATTTCTGTGTATTTACTTAATTAAGTCTTTTATTTGATTGTTTTATTTAGTCAATTTAAAAATTCGTAATAATGTTGTATAGATTGTTGACAATGCGTATGTTATTAAGCATAAAAAAGTATTATTCCAAAGCAAAGCCCGGAAAAAGCATGGATTATATAGAAAAATGTGAGCATGAAAAGTAATATGATTAAGATTAAACTAAGAAAAGTAAAAGGACTAGTTTTTTAAAACAATAAAACAAAAACAAGATATATATATATATAGGTATATATATATATATATATAGGTATATATATATATATATATATATATAAATTCGTATTCCTGTCTGTTTGTTTATTTGTTTGTTTGTTCACAATTTGATTAATATATACAAAAGGTGCATTACATTATTATTTCATTCATTCCTATATATAGTATGATTCTTGCAAAATAGACGATTAAGATGTGAACTCATTTTTAAATTAAGGAAACTCAATTTTATTAAATAGCTGTATGTTAGTTATTGTTTATAGTGAAGGAATTGTTTGAAGTATTCTATTTAAGTTCATTATTTTAATTTGATTTATATTAATAGTATATCCAATTTAATTTATTTTTATCGGCATCGATTTTTTTATAAACCGGTTTGCGTATTTTCCCCTGGGCGCCAACTTTGTATTTTTTCTTTCTTTTTTTCTTTTTCGGCGAATATTAAAACTAAAAACTTTCAAGCATTATTTTTATAATTAGTTTAAATAAAATAATTTCCGTGATTTCGCAATTAACGTTGTGGTCCAGTGAATTTTTATTTTAAAATAAACAAACAATTCAATTCAACTACGATTCTTTATTTAAAAAAAAACAAACTTTCATTTAGTTTTTTTTTTACCAGTTTTTTTCTTCACATTTCTTTGACATCGTAACTGCTAATTTTTTTCTTTTTATAACACAATAAGAAATAACACATCATTTATATATATATATATATATATATATATATATATATATATATATATAAATTCGTATTCCTGTATGTTTGTTTGTTTGCTCACAAGTTGATTGATATATACACACACCCATTAGTTTATCATATAATCAATTCCAATATATAATATGATTATTAGTTTAAATAAAATAATTAACGTTAATATCACAATAAGTCAAAACTCATCATTCTTATATCATAAAAACGTGTATTTCGGTTAACACAAATGGTACTTTAGTATTTTTGAAACTGGATTATTTACAGTTTGTTTTCGTTGCAACCGACCGAGTATAGTAATAAAATGGTGCTCAATATCCGAAGAATAGCTTCTCTTCGTGTCCCTGCTATCGAAATATCTGGTGGAGAGTTTGTCACGTACTTCTTCTCTTTTCGGGGGTGGAGTGACATTTCCGTGTTTTCATCCGGTTTTTTTTTTACATAGGCATCACCACTTATGAAAGCCAAGAGGCTACTCGAGGATAAGGGTTAAAGAGTGTGCAGTAGAAATTGGACAATATAGTAACCGGTAGTAATGGAGATCCGGTAAATTTGTTAACTTATAAGGAACGGCTCATCAAAAACTTGTTTACGTTAGACTTGAAGACAACCATATTGTAGTGAGCTGGAAAGCAGGAAAACGGAAGACAATTCCACAGTCGTGCAGTTCTAAGAAAGAAGCTTTGTTCATGGAATCTACGTTTAGGCTTAGGCACAGATAGAGAGTGGGGGAAATATTGATAGTGTTTTCTGCTAGACGGATGTTTCTTGTGAAAGTTTAGCGAGGGGGACCATAGAATGGAGCTCAGCCGAGCACATACCATGAAAATAAGGATAAAGCAGAGATAGGCTCGCAACATCTCTTCTGTGAGAAAGAGGTTGCAGGAAAGAGAAAGGGGCATCCCCCACAAGGTTACGAAGTCTATTTTGAACTATATCAAGGCAGGATAAGTCCTTTCTAGAAGCTCCTGCCCAAATGTGGCAACAGTACTCCATCCTTGGACGTCCCTGGCTCTTATATAGATGGAGAATAGCATCAGCAGTGAGATATCTACTGGATCGATAGAAGGATCCCACAATTTTTCCAGCGGCCTTGGCAACAGATTTTATGTATATGTTCCATTTTAGATCAGGAGTAAAGGTTAAGCCTAGAAGCTTGTAAAAACATGAGACCACCTCAAGACGAGAGCCATTCATTTCAATTGATGCCAGTTGGGGATCAGAGCGTTGATGATGTAAAGATAAAAGATTGGATTTAGATGCATTAAAAGTAATAAGCCACCTCTTTCCCCATTGTACCACTTGCTCAAGATCAGAGAAGAGAGAATCAGAGAGAACTTGGTCGTTTACGGTCTTAGATGTGCTACAATAGATAGTAGTGTCATCAGCATAGATGTCTACGAATGATGTAAGCATATGATTTGGAAGATCATTAATATAGATCAGGAAGAGAGTAGGGCCCAGGATGGACCCCTGAGGGACTCCAGCATTAATACTAAGAGCTTCTGATTTCTGCCCATCAACCACTAATCTTATGAACCTATCAGAGAGAAATGATTTAATAATTGAGAAGATATTTCCAGCTATACCATAGTTGGAGATCTTGTGAAGTAAACCTTTATGCCATACTCTATCAAAGGCCTTTGATATTTCAAGAGCAATTGCCCTAGAAAGGTGGCCTCCGTCGAGAGATTCGCTAATCCTATGAGATATAACTCTAAGCACATCTGCTGTAGATCTAGCAGAACGGAAATCATATTGCGTTCCTGTATTTTTTTAAATCTTTGTTTGGATAATGATGGAGTTGACATATAATAATGAAAAACTGCTCAATATTCTTAGTATAGACAGTGTAGCAAAACCGAACTAAATGTCGATCCTGGCAACGCTGGGTATCCATACTAGTATATATATATATATATATATATATATATATATATATATATATATATATATATATATATATATATATAAATGTTGCAGTCGATTAACTAGTCCTAGTGAATACTGGTAAATTGTCATCGTGTAAGACTGGGTACCGGTTTCTTTAGCTTTTACAAAACTTTATAAATTCATAAACTAAGCAATAACTTACCTCTGAAAGAAGAAATAACGCTTGGGAGAGTGAACCATATCTCATGCTGGAATAGAAATATTTAATGACTTGGCGTATTCTTGGATGGTATGAACCCATTTTGCGAAACAGTCATTGAGAATGCTGGTAAAAAAAAACACATTGGTATACACTTATAATTTAATTATGATCTGTAATTGGATTGTTTTATCCGCAAAGTGTTAATCCACTTCGGATTATTGCATCTTATTTTTCCGTGTATTAACTTAATGATCCTAATCTTACCATCTTCAATAGTGGGAACGTGTTTGTTCCCACATTATTTTTTCTATATTTCCCAGATTAGCTATCACTTCCGGACATACTAATCTCACATTATCCGTTCTAGAGATTATGTCGGATCATCGTGGAATAGTCAACGTAGAAAGTTCATTAAATTCCCACGTTTTTTTTTAGAAAATTTCAGGACATATGTTGCGAAATATATTTTCATTAACAAAGATTAATTGTTTTAAACAGTGGGATTATCACAAGTTTAGGGGATTTTTTTATCTCGTATAAATATATAAATTCGGCTTCATTTTATTTCTGTCGTTCTGTCTTTCCATGTATGTAGTTACATATGCATACATATATTGATATGTATATATATATATATATATATATATAAATATATATATATACACACACATATATGTATATATATACATATATATTTGTAGTTATCGACGATATATATATATATATATATATATATATGTTAGTGATAAACCGATTAGAATATTTTTCCCGATTCCGATACAATTACCGATTCCGATTCTTTACAACTTACTAATTATTTAAATATAAGGTTGTTATTTTTCCGGATCTTCGTAAAAAAAACACATGTTATATATGCGGATATTTTCTTAAACGTCAAAATATTCTTGTGGATAATATCCATCGATTTTAGCTTTACTGATATTATAAAATCAATACATGTGTATCATTTTATCATTTTTACCAGGAATGGAAGATTTTAATTTAAACAAAATCAAATATAAAAGACAGTTAAAAGAATCGTTTTGGCATCGGAAAATAGCGATCAATGTTTCTGATTCCGATGCCCTCAACACTAATATATATATATATATATATATATATATATATATATATATATATATATATATATATATATATATATATATATATATATGTGTAATAGAGCTAAAAGAAGACTTTTAGAATCAGCACTAATATTAAATACTAATACTATTACGCAAAGAAAAGGCTTCTACCATTTAACCCCCAGCATAGGGAAAATAATAATTAAAGAACAAAATATGAAAACAGATCCTGGCTAACCGTTTTTCCTGAAATATTTCAACAAAATGAATAAGTTTACAGGCGGAAAAAAATGTACATATTTATTTTAACGCATTTTTAAAAGTGTATATATAGACATCGAACAACCCAACCTTCCCATACGCACACATGTTTGTCCTTCCCAACATGGGTAGGATTCAAAAACTCTTCTCATTTTCGTACGATCTATGACTTTGTCTTTTCTTGCATTTTTACTTCAATATCCTGAAGATGTCTTCTGAAATAATGACGAAACGCTGATTATTTTAATAATTTCATTCGGTTTTTCTATTTTTCTCAAAACACACACACACACACACACACACACACACACACACACATATATATATATATATATATATATATATATGTATATATATGGATATATATATATATACATATACCTATATACATGCATATTTTACATATATTAAGAAATATATTTACATATATTTATACATATATATATATACACACCTACACGCACACACGCACACACTCACATATACATATATATATACATATATATATATATATATATATATATATATATATATATATATACACTAGCATGGGTGCCCGGCGTTGTCTGGGTGTTTGGCGGTGCGTATTGAACAAAAGAAATAGTGGTTGAAGGAAGGCACAGGGAAAAACGTGACGTCTTTGCTGTTACGACCACTGTCAAACTGGAATTGACGCAGGTTAAATTAAGATCTTGTAAAGAAGGGGTGACTTTCGAAAATATCGGTGAAAAAAGCGACCCCTCCCTGTAGAAATGTGCCCAGTTTAGGGTGACGAAATTAATATTTTTAGCCAATTTTTCGGTATTTGCCGTCTGAAGGGTCACGCTTCAAAACGATTCTGATATTGTGAAAATTCGTTGATTCTAACGAAGGTTTTAGGCAGACATGCAAACATACATACATTTATATATTGGTAGCTCAAATTTTCGACCCAAACCGATTAAGAAGCTTGCCGTATCTCTGAATACCCTTTATGCAAAATTTCATATATTTAGACCAGAAATTTGGTAGAGACCCCAGAGGTAATTTTTTTAACTTGTACCCCTATTATGACGCCTTAACATTTATTGTTTTGGGCTCAAATAAAGTTATTAAGTTATATGCATGTCTTAGAAACATCTAACTACAATTTCAATTGTTTATACCCAAAATTGGCGGCGTAGAATTCGCAAAGGTCAAATCGTTGAACTGGCAGAGAACTGATTACAAAGATTTTCCCAAATCTCACTACCCTGTATATCAAATTTCGATTCCGTACACTGAAAATTGACAGAGTTATTCGGTAGGGAAATGTACACAGACAGACAGACAGACAGACGGACACATTCACTTGTATATATATATATATATATATATATATATATATATATATATATATATATATATATATACTAGCATGGGTCCCCGGCGTTGCCCGGGTATTTGAAGGTGTATGCTGGGGAAAAAACCCCTAAACGGTCAAGTTTTTAAACTTTGCCCCCTATTATGACTCCTTAACATTTATTGTTTTAGGCTCAACTTAAGTTATTAAGTTAGATCCATATCCAAGAAACCTATATCTAAAATTTAAAGTGTGTAGACCCAAAATTGTCGGAGGAGTTTGGTAGAGTTCTCAAAGGCTAAATCGTTTAACTTTGACCCCTTTATCGCCAAATTTCTTGCCAAAAACGGATCAGATCGATATTTCTAAATCTCAGTACCCTGTAGATCAAATTTCGAGTCTGTAGACTAAAAATTGACAGAGTTATTGCGTAGGGAAATGTACACAGACCCACACACAGACACGTTCACTTATATATATATATATATATATATATATATATATATATATATATATATATATATATATATATATAAAGATAGATCGATGTGGATATTTTCCTTTTTTTAATTATATATCAGAATATAAGTTCTCAGGAATCAAACCACCCATTCATGGGGCTTACATTGACTTTCTACCGTGTGTGCTATTAGATTACTCCTTTACCTCTCAAATTTTGTGTTAGAAAAGCAGTAGTACGCATGCGCGTACTTTTGTATGTATGTATATATGTATGTATATATGTATGTATATATGTATGCATATAGTTAAGCGTACATATAAGCTTACGTTGTTATATTGAGGAAAATCAATTCTATGGATATTTTTCATATTTTAATGTGTATAATATTGCTATAAAAATGTTAAATATTAAAAAAAGAAGAAATCAGGAAAATCTGTTTATTTAGTTTTGTGCATTATAAAACGTTCTGTCTTCATCGGTTTCATTTTAACTTGAGAACAATTATGAAGAATTATAAAAGAATTTTGGTCAGAGGATTAGCATAAGACACTGATGATTAGTGCTGAATCCCAAAAATAAAAGTGCAATATAGTTTGAAGATGTGAAGTGTCTTACAAGAATCTTGACCGTATTGGTGGTCTGTGGAAACCATAGCATGACTGTCCATGCTGTGGATTCTCAAGATGGCGTTTAATAGCCGTACTTGTCAGATTTTTATTCCAATTCTTAACTCTAAGCAGAAGCGGGAAAAATGGTGAGATTGTCAGAGAAGCCAAACACGTACAGCTGTCAAACTGATGCAATCTCTTCGAGGGTATTTTTTCTGAACAAGGCAGAATAAAAGCGAAATTATTACGATAAAAAAATACAAGATAAAAAATTGGAATGCATATATATATGTATATATATGTATGTATATATATATATATATATATATATATATATATATATATATATATATATATATAAAATTTATGATGAAGATCGGGAGAAAAATAATAGATTAAGAATCAGAAAGAAATATATATATACAAATGGAAGAAAATAAGAAAACAAATAGCATGCTAAAGACATGCGAATATGTTGAGAATTAAATCTAAGGAGAAATAAAGAACGAATTAACTATAAAAGAAAAGAAGAAAAAGAATAAGAAAGGAAGAAAAAAAGAAAGAAGGAATTAAAAAGGGAATAAGCCTAAATAGGAGAGGAAAGAATAAATGAAAAAAGGAAGGTGAATGAGAAATTTATCAAAAATAGAACTGAGTAGGAATGAATTTACGGATAAGAGATAACGCGAAAGAAAGAAAAAAAAAGGAATAAAGAAAACTAACAAGAAGAAAAAACAAAACAAAAGAAAGCAAGAGAGAAAGTAAGAGGACACAAAAGAAGGAAAGGAAATGAGAGAGAAAGAAAAGAAATAATCCTACGAATATAACATAAAAATAGGTATACTTGCTTCCCAACGAAGACAGAGTTAGACAAGGTTGGTTTATAATGTAGGGAAAATTCAGCCCTTAAAAAGGGCTACTTTCGATAAGAACAAAAATAAAAATGGTCTCATTCTAAAAGGATTTCTCCTCCACTGACCAATGACAGAAAAGGTGAAGTGTAGCATTTGAACAGACACTATACTTTGTTCTTAGACAAGGTAATATAACGTTACAAAAAATTAGAAAAGGAAAGGTAATATAACGTTAAAAAATTAGACAAGGAAAGGTAATATAACATCACAAAAAAAAAAGGAAAAGAAAAGAGGACAACGTTTTGTTTATATATATATATATATATATATATATATATATATATATATATATATATATATATATATGTTTAAAGAAAAATAGAAAAGCCGACTGAAATTATTAAAAAATCAACGTTTCGTCCTTATTTCAGAGGACATCTTCAGGATAATTGAAATAAAAATGTAAGAAAAGAAAAAGTCATAGATCGTGCGAAAAAAGACAGTTTTTAAATCCAACCCATGTCGGGAAAGGACGAATATGTGTGCGTATGGCATGGTTAGGATTTAAAAACTGTCTTTTTTCGCACGATCTATGACTTTTTCTTTTCTTACATTTTTATTTCAATTATCCTGAAGATGTCCTCTGAAATAAGGACGAAACGTTGATTTTTTAATAATTTCATTCGGTTTTTCTATTTTTCTTTAAACATAACGTCAACCACCGCTGGTATTTTTTAATTCCTTATACACACACACACACACATATATATATATATATATATATATATATATATATATATATATATATATATAATTTAAAATGTATGCGGAAAAAAGTTAATTAATGATATCTCTTTTATGAACACCAATATGAAAATACGCAGTTTTATTGGGTGCAATCTTTGCTTGAGAGGCCTAGAGTAGGCCAAATGTCATTCACGAAATGGTCGAGATCGACGAGTGCTCGTAAAATAAAGCCAGCGCATGGTGATTTTTAAGAAGAGACGAAGGCTTATAAGCAAATAACCTATAGCGGCACCAATAATTCTACTCGTCTCCACGGTGATTTGTTAGAATAAAAATCTGTCGTTACATCCGACGTATTTCGATCTTTTACATCCCTCCACTGAAACTATTACATGGACAAAATTTATCCCGTAAATAGGAAACCATGTACACAAAATTAGAAAGAATATCCGTAAATGTATTTCTATCTTCCATTATATGAATCTCGCCTGTCTGTAAAAATGTATGTATGTATATATGTATTATGTATGTATGTATGTACGTATGTCTCGCAAAACCTTTCGACAGAGGCGACGGATCGTGACAAGATCAGTGATATTTTGAAGCCTGACGACTTGGACGGCAAATATCGAAAAATTAGCCAAAAAATATTAATTCCTTCATTCTAAACTCGGCCATTTTGCACAAGGAGGGATCGATTTTTTTCGCTGACATTTTAGTAAGTGATCCTCGCCGTTAGATTGACTTCAGTTAATTTGAAAGCTTTTGACTTCCGTGTGAGTCATGGAGACATCCGCTAAGACGTCAGATATTCTTTCACTTTTTTTCCGCCTTCGCGGCACGGGTTCAGGCCTGCCTGTCTGCCTACTACCACATTTTATTTTTGCTCAACACACACTTCCAAACACTCGGGCAACACCGGGCACTCAGACTAATCTATAATATAAATCTCACCTGTCTGTTTAAATGTATGTATGCATGTAAATTAGTAAGTCTTAATGAAGACAAAATGTATGTATGTATGTTTGTATGTCTGCCTAAAACTTTCGACAGAACCGATGGATTTTCACGAGATCGGTATCCTTCTAGGGATCGACCCTTCGGACGACAAATATCGAAAACTAGGCTAAAAACATTAATTCTTTCACGCTCAACTGGGCACTTTTCTATAAGGAGGGTCGATATTCAAGGAGCGATGTTTCCGTTAAGGGGGAAGAATTACTGTTTTCTGAGTCGACCCTTATCTAGCTAACATTTATTGTTGGCTAATTTTTACCTTGAAGTTTTATTTTATTTTATTTATTTTACATTTCAACTCATTACACTAACTAGCTTCACGCCTTTTCAGCAGAAATTACTATGAAACGGATAATCTTATAGGCGGAATACTTATTCTTATTTATATACATATATTTGCAAACATTCCAATAAAAGTGGAAAATCGTATTTAGTTGAATTACACTTTTTGCGTTCAGTAGCATTCTTAATATATATATATATATATATATATATATATATATATATATATATATATATATATATGTATGTATGTATCGTTTTTGTATGATTAAAAATTGGAAAATTGGAAGAGAAGCTGCAGATACCTTATAGTTTGCTTACATTTTGAACTCAGGAATATAGTTTGCGACATTATTTTGAACTTTATACACACACACACACACACACACACACACACACACACACACATATATATATATATATATATATATATATATATACTAGCAGTTTAGCCCGGCTTTTTTTCATGTTCACAGACACACACATGCACACATATATATATATATATATATATATATATATATATATATATATATATATATATATATATATATTAAAAGTATTACTCTTGTCCAAGTAATCCGCATCTAAAATTTTAAGCGTTTAGAACCAAAATTGTCGAAAAATTTGGAGTCTGCAAAAGTCAACTTTTATTCAGCTTTTCCCTCCTGGCAACAAAATTCTCTCCCAAAACCTGATTGAAAATAGATATTAATAGACGGAAATAAAGAAAAAAAAAAAAGGAGAATGGGAATAAGTTAGAAAAAATTTAAAGAAAATAGAAAGAAGAAGATAAGCGAGTAATAAAAGGTGGCAAATGTAAATAAGGAAGACGAGAATACAAAACAAAGAATTTCGGAGGAAAAAACAAAAAAAACATAGAATGAGTAAAACAACTACAACAAACAACGAAAAAAGCTAACTCTACCCTCTACGACGACGGTCATCAACTCCCCGTATTTTCTCCTACAGCAGACAACACACTATCCAACATAGAAATATCTGTGCGTGAGGTCGGCAAACTAACCAAACACTTTGATTCCAGTAACGCAACTAGCCCAGACGACATTGCAATTATAGTGTTGAAAAAGCTTCGGCCAGAACTTGCCCCATACTTACAAAACTGTTTAAGCGTTGCCTTAAGGACATGTGCTTTCAAACACCCTGGAAAACCTCATCAGTATGGCCTGTATTTAAGAACTCAGGTGGTAATGATCTCCCTCTCAGTACAGACCAATAAATCTCTTGTGCCTCATGAGTAGGTTGCTGGAAACCATATTGAATAAAAAAAGTAGTCAACTACCTCAGCAGAAATAACCTCCTTAGTGACATGCAATATGGTTTCCGTTCTGCTAGATCTACAGCTGATGTGCTAGCAGTTATATCCCATAGTTTTAGTGAATCTCTCAACAAAGGCTTCCTTTCCAGGGCAATTGCTCTTGACATATCAAAGGCCTTCGATAAGGTATGGCATAAGGGCCTACTTCACAAGATTTCCAGCTACGGTATAACTGGAAATGTTTTCTTAATAATTAAATCATTTCTCTCTGATCTGGTTCATAAGGGTAGTGGTTGATAGTCAGCAATCAGAGGCCCACAGTATTAATGCTGGAGTCCCCCAGGGGTCCATCCTGGGCCCAACTCTCTTCCTGATCTACATCAATGATCTCCCAAAACACATACTTAAATCATTCGTTGACATCTATGCTGTTGATACGACCATCTACGGCAACACATCAAAGGCTTTGATTTTCTCTCCTCTGATCTTGAACGCGTGGTTCAGTGGGGGAAGAGATGGTGGTTACTTTTAATGCATCTAAAACCAAGCTCCTAACTTTCCATCATCAACGCTCTGTTCCTCATCTAGCATCAATTGAAATGGATGGCGCTCGTCTTGAGGAGGCTTCATGTTTTGACAAGCTCATGGGTTTGACCTTCACTCCTGATCTGAAATGAAACACGTATATCAAGTCTGTTGCCCGGGCCGCTGGGAAAATGTTGGGATCCTTCTACCGCTCCAGAAGATATCTCACTACTGATGCAATTCTCTATTTGTATAAAAACCAAATACGTCCGAAGATGGAGTACTGCTGCCACATCTGAGCCGGACCTTCTAAAAGCAGCATATCATGCCTTGACAAAGTACAAAATAGACTTCGTAGCTTAGTGGGGGGTGCTCTCTTCTCTTCCCTGCAACCTCTCTCCCACAGAAGAGACGTTGCGAGCCTGTTTCATCGTTATTTTCATGGCAGGTTCTCGTCCGAGCTCCAATCTCTTGTCCCCCCCACGCCAATCCTGCACGATACACACCCGTCTAGCTAAAAACACTGTCAGTAATTTCACCCACTCTTTATGTGTGCCTTAATCAAAGCGTGGATTCCATAAACATAGCTTTTTTCTTACAAGTTCACGCCTGTGGAACTCTGTTCCGTTTGCCTTTTTCCCACCTGACTACAACTTGGAAGTCTCAACATAAACAAATTCCTGATTAATCGCCCCCTTAAGTAAGACACTTTATCAAATCTTCAATACCAACTCTTACTACGATATTATACCATTGATTATTGCACACAAAATAACCCTTATCCCCGAGTGGCTTCCGGGCCTTGATAAGTGGTGATCTTGATGTAAAAAAAAACAATGCAAGACGTAGAAAAATGAAGGAAGCACTTGAAGAATGCAACAAAGCAAAAGAGAACGAAAGAAGAAAAATACATTTTCTGTGAACGCTAAACCATGAATAGTACTTAGAAAGAGATGCCGTAAAAGTAATTCTTTATGGCTGTCAGGACAATAAAACAAGCTGCTTAGAAAAAAAATTTGATTGGTCAGAACGAACACAACTGAAAAAAAAATCGATTTGAAAAATAGAAGATACTTGAAAAAAGAAAACACTTTTCAATTCTTAAAATAATTACAACATGATTTTTATTAACAATAAAAAGAAAGCTGCGATTATCTTTTGTAAATGAAAATGCATGCGCATTCTTAAACGTCCGCCTACTCGATGTTGGCGAGAGTCTTTTTTTTCTTCCTTTTGTTTATGCTTCGATCTTGTTCTTTTAAAATCGGACAAATTATTTCGAAATTCACAAGATTTCCAGCTACGGTATAGCTTGAAATGTTTTCTCGATCATTAAATCATTTCTCTCAGATACTCAATTCTCCAATACTATTGCTACACTATCCCTTTGATTGCTGTACACACAATAACCCTTATCCCCGAGTGACCATTGGGCCTTGATAAGTGGTGATCTCCATGTAAAAAAAAATTGAATTCTTCATTTTTTTTTAATAATGTACAATCAACAATTTGGGCGCAAAAAAAAAAAAAAATGCTGATTGAGTGACGAATGTGGATAAGATGGAAACTGGTGACTTAGTGTACACACAGATTCGAAAATGTTGTCAAAAAACAAATATATAAGAAATAAATATTATCAAAGGCAATATAAGTTACTTTTCTATCAAACTGCATATGTTTTTAGTGTTTTATTAGATGTAACATGTTTATTCAGCTCGAAAAACATACAGTGTTTACCGATGCATTGGAAAATTTCTTTAAACCGATGTCAAACGACTGCTGTTCCTTTTTTATCTTCCTAATTGCCCTGTAAAACACTGAGTTAGATAAAATATTTATAACTCTAGTACTGCACTATAGAGCTATGTAAAAAGAGTTTGTGCTATGTTTATATATATATATATATATATATATATATATATAGTAATTTATAAAATATATATGGCGATTAAGCTACACTGAATATTCTGCGTTTCATCCACTTATAGGATTCGTCAGGCTTATGCGCGAATTCTGTGGTTGCTTCTTGTTTTTATATATGTTGAGGATTTTAGTTAGCCAATCAGCTTTCTAGTATCCACCGCGCCCCTTCCTATCAGCCAATGGGCATGCATTTTATCGAACAAGGGATCTATTTTAGAACTAGGTTAGTGGTTTAAGGTAGACGTTTTCCTTTATATATATATATATATATATATATATATATATATATATATAAATATACCTATGTGTACACACACACATGCACATATATATATACATATATATATATACACACATATATGTGTGATCGTTTATGTATATTCATGTTTATTTAATTTATTTATTTGTTTGTTTTCTATTGTTATTGTTAGTTTTAAAACTATTTTATATCGCTATCCTAGAGTAAGTTTTATTTTGTGAACACAGTTGTTTGCTATTTCTCGTCTACAGTTTAATAGATTTTGGGGTTCTTTAAAGTACAGGATAGCAAATTTTTAACGGAGGCATAATTTACATGGGTCGTCTAAATGTCTGCACGTGGTAGCTTGTCTCATTATTTTCCATTCGACTACCGGCGAATGTCCGCTTTCTTTGAGTTCCCAGTATTTATTCGCTAGTGTTGTTTTTATACACTAGCGAATATGTTCTATATATATAGGAAATTAACATAAGTACAACATATGTAGCTAGCACTGGCTACTGTCTCATTATAAACCAATGCAAGAAGTAACAAAATATAATAAATAACTATACGTATAAAACGGTTTGCAAAGGTAATGTTTAACGCAACCTGTCGGCATGTTTTTTCATTTATTTCTCCTTTTTTATTTTTGTGCGGCTAAGCATTTATAAAGGAAGTACGAATCGCTTCGATTGCATCTTATTATCAAGTGTTTAATCATTAATGTTTGCATTTCAACCGAACAGAGAGAGAGAGAGAGAGAGAGAGAGAGGGGGGCACGCGTTCGTAAATTGTTTCTTTCCGTTCTGTTCCCTATTCACTGCTATTGCCATAAACAGCATAATCGATACCGCTGGAGGCTGGGAAACATCAAACTTTGAAATATATATGAAAACATGCTTACTGTTGTAAGTAATACCTCGATTCTTAGTTATGGACGGGTTTATTAAATGGCACATTGAGTGCATTCAAAAGAACTAATATATATATATATATAATATATATATATATATAAGTATATATATATATATATATATATATATATATATATATATATTTATATATGCGTTGGTGTATGTGTCTGTGTCTGTGTCTGTGTGCTTGTTTGTGTATATATGTGTGTGTATACACACACACACGTATATATATATATATATATATATATATATATATATATATATATATATATATATATATATGCTGGACGTCTACAGGATTGCAATTATGCATGTGGTGTCACAGAGCTTAGGATCTGCTGAAGATTGCAGACTGAACCCTCATTCATCGTCTTCGATAAGAGAATCCACCATATATATATATATATATATATATATATATATATATACATACAAACAAACACCCACCCATACACACACACACACACATATATATATATATATATATACATACATACATACATACATATATATAAGACAGAGAAAATATAAAGACAATTTTTTAGACATAAAAAATGTAGATAGTCTCATTAAAATATTTATTTCAACACAAAAATCTTTCCCCATTTTAAACAGAGAAGAAAAAAACATTATAATTAATTATTTTGCAATCATATCTTTTTCAAGCAGACCCATGAAAATTCATGAGGCAAACGCTAAAGGTATCAGGGGAAAAAAAACAAAAAACAAACAAAAATCTCTTCATGCTGGCGAAACAAACGTTTATTATTTATTCACTGATCTTAAATATACAACTTTGCTAAGAAAGAATGTACAAAGAGAATGCTACAGATCGCCTATAACAGTGAGCTTGTTGAAAATTAATGATTTCACTTCATTGCAATTACGTATCCGCACACCTTTTTCCAGCATGACTTACATATATTGTCCATTTTTTATTGAGTTTGGTTTGCGTTTGACGAACCGCAAGTAGATATCCATAAATATGTATGAATAATACTAAACAACCAGAACATGTCATTTGAATATTTATAAACATCTGAAAAATGTATTCATAGACCCTCATCAAAGGTGAACATGCCTAATAGTCGGTTAAATCCTAGAAAACGAAAAACACAGGACCAGAATACTGTAATTTGTATGGTGGTTTGTGAGTAAGCCAGAAGGCTATATTTTAACACAGCGAGAGAAAATGCAGATTAAAAAATATCTCGTGGAGGGAGACACTTTTCATTAAATATTATTAAAGACATCAACCGCTGGTAACCCCAAGAGTCTTATCGCATCAGCCACTGACCATTGTTTTCCCGTTGGCAACGACCGTAGATCTTCTCTCAAATTTGGATGGTAATAAACCTCTACAAGTTTCCAGTATTCTGCGCATTCATCCAGTGGGGGTCTGCTTGGTGCTTTCCCTCTCCAGCCGTTTTATCCTCATTTTGACCGTTCATCCATATGAAAAAATTATTTGTGCTTTTATGCACTTGCTGTGTTCCGTGGAATGTAGATAAGTTATGAAAATATATATATTCCGCGTTTCATTTTCGTGAGATTTCGTCAGGCTTATATATATATATATAGCTGACGAATCCTATAGTTGGATGAAACGCAGAATATTCAGTGTAGCTTAATCGCCATATATATTTTATAAATTACTATATATATATATATATATATATATATATATATATATATATATGTGTGTGTGTGTGTGTGTGTTTGTGTGTGTGTGTGTGTATGCATATATTTGTCATCCGCATACAGCACTGTTTCGTTGTATCACAACTCATCAGTGCGGCTAGACATACACCTTGTCCCAGCCGTGGGTGGTACCAACAACAACAACAACAACAATATATATATATATATATATATATATATATATATATATATATATATATATATATAAACAAAGAGTGGATAAAACATGGTCAAAACACTTTAACAAGAGTTAAAAACCGATTTAATTTTATAAAAACACAAAATAAGTTGATTGTCCTTAATCTTAATATATATATGTGTGTGTGTGTGTGTGTGTGTGTGTGTGTGTGTGTGTGTGTGTGTGTGTGTGTGTGTGTGTAGAATAATAACGAAAAACAAATACGAAGGTTTGTGTTTGGTAAACCGTTCTAACTTTTACAGAAATACACAGAGACAAATTGAATCTTTTGAAAATTTGGTGAAATTTACAATTGGAAATAGTTCCTATTCACTAGCGTAATATATGAAAAATAATAATAGACGTTGGTTTGCTTTTTTTACAAAAGTTATTGTTACATATAAAAGAAAACCGCCAGTCTGGAATAAGAAATTATAAGATGGATTCATTGAGAAAACCAGATTCAAATACTTGACAAGAATTTATTGATATTGAACCTGAACAAGACCCTATTAATCTGTAGTGAACAGTTCCGACAGTAGCCGGTGCTGTTCTCTGGAACATTATCGCAACAACCTTTAAACATCGAGTTCTCACTGGCATCGACTATTAGTCTCTATTGGCATTTGGTTTGTAATAAGTCTCTTCCAGGTCCCAATATTCCTCTCACTCATCTAGTGGAGGTCTGGTTCGTGCTTTCGCTCCTTAGTCCTACTATATTCATTGACCCTCTACGCCTATCTTATGTGGTATCAGTGAGGCTGATGAGTTTTTGGAGGGGATGGAGATATTTTATAAGAATTCTTGTAGTTCCAGTTCCTATGGTTGTAGTGTTCGTTCCATATATTTTTTAATTCTCTTGCGGTTTCTATGGTTGGAGTTTGTAGTTTACGGAGTTTAATTTCCGCATTCGATGGGTTTTCTTAAGATTTTAGCTGTTTTCAGCATTACCATCTACTGTGTAATCTCGTTAAAATCATTCTTATAAAGGTTTTATAAGCAACATAATAATAATAACAACAATAATAATAGCATTAATAACAATAATAATAACAATAATAATAACAGCAATATTAATAGCAATAATAACAATAACAATAATAATAACAATGATAATAATAGCAATAACAACAGCAATAATAATAATAACAATAATAACAATAACAATAATAATAACAATAATAATAATAATGACAATAACAATAATAATAATAGTAATAATAATAATGATAATCATAATAATAATAATAATAATAATAATAAAAATAATAATAGTAATAATAATAATGATAATAACATTAATGATAATAACAATAATAATGATAACAATAACACCACCACCACCAGAAAAAAAAGAAAAAAAACAGTCTGCTCTTTAAATAACGATAACGTTGTTTTTTTTCAATTTCTTTTAGAAATTTTATAGAATCAGTTTTAAAATATTTAGTATGCAAGAATAACGTTTTAATTGTTGAATCAGGGATGGGAGACTAGTAGCAGATGCACCATCCCAAATGTGTCAACAAAACTTCATACATGGGTGAATGGTTGGATACTTTTCATTTTCCCTATGAATGTTAAGCACTATATGTATCTTTAGCCATCGCTATTACTGGTTGAGAAGGTTTCTTGTAATTATTGAAGGAAACAAGAATTTTTTTTTTACATGGGAGTCACCACTTATCAAGGCCCGAAGGCCACTCAGAGATAAAGGTTATTGGGTTTACAGTAATCAATGAGATAGTATTGTAGTAATTATTAGTATTGGGGGTTTTGATAGAGTGTCTTACTTAAGGGAGCGGTTTGTCAGGAGTTTGTTTATGTTGGACTTGAAGACGTCCAATTTGTAATCAGATGGGAAACAGGCAAGCGGAAGAAAGTTCCACTGGCATGCACTTCTAAGAAAGAAGCTTTGCTCATGGAATCTACGTTTGGATTTAGCCACAAATAAAGAGTGGGGGAAATTATTGACAGTAGTAAGGTAAAAATAATACAATATTAGTGTACATTACGATTCAAAGATAGTGGTGGTGAAGTGATTTTGAAGGGTTTCAGAACAAGTTTAGATAATGTCTAAACGCGCAGAAACATAAGCAGTGATTTGGCGTCAATAATTATCTATTTGCAACTTATGAAAATTTTACCGGTTTAGTGGTGAAAGCATTTATACAAAAGAAAAAGGAACAAAAAATATACAAGAGAAAAAACCGAACAAGTGAAGCATGCTTGTTCCCCCGTGAGTGCATAGTGAACGAGGGATAAAAAAAATCAGCATTTGCCCCACTCCCATTCAGCCCCAAAAATTCCCACTGAAAATAAACAAACGGTGCAGTTTTATGCCTTAACATGTGTAAATTTGAGTTCTGCACCATGCAAAAAGAGAAATTACTAATTCCATCATTTGCACCCACCCATTTAGCCCCAAAAGTCCTCAAGGCCTAAACATATTTACATTTGAGTTCATCACCAAGCAAACCTGCTAAATAGACATACGCAAATTTTGGACAAATATGGTAAAAAAAAGTCCCAAAAATGGAGTGTTTTTATTAGCCTTAAAATATACCCAGGGGCGCACCCAAGAGTTATTGCGAGGTAAAGACAAGCAAAATCATATAGAAATCAGTTAGTTACAACTTTTCAGAAAGTTTTATAAAAGTCCAAGGCATAAGTTTATTTTAATAAGCATAAAAGTGTCAATTTTAGCAATTTTATCCCGGAAGAGGGCGAGTCGGAGTTTTCCTTGAAAATCCGTTCTATTACATTTTACTTATATCATGTTTACTGATTGTGCAAAATTTCAAAAAAATTCCAAGACGTAGTTATTGAGAAGAGTGTGGACAGACGGACCGACAAGAGTGAACTTACAGGTCCATCTTCCCTTTGTCGGAGGATCAACAAACCATACTTGATCGTTTAAGACTTTTTTTCTTAGTAAAATGGGCAACATATATGAATGTTTAGAAATTAAATGATTACCAGCAAAAAAAAAAAAATAAATAAATAATACGAACAAAGTGACATAGAATAAAAATAAAATAAAATTAAGAAAAGAAAAATAATAATAAGAAGAATAAATAAGTAATAAAATTAATAAAAGGACTTATCATTAAACCACGAGGAGTTAAAGCTCACATGCATACTACTTGAGATTTGGTACCAAAAGGAGTTAATACGCGATGATAGCAACTGGACTTGCTACTGAAAGGTTTGGTTATATGTAATGGTGGGAGTACTCATTTAGCAGGATGTGTGAGTGTGTGTGTGCCTGTATAAATTCGACCGTTTTGGATTTTACCATTTTTGGATTTTTACCCTTCACCAGACTATCCATTCATGTGAAATCTCTTTATTATTTTTCTTTTGCCTCCTATTCCCCTTACCTCACCCTTTTTTAACCAAGTAAGATCTTTGACTTACTTGTAGTTTCATTAAATACTTTTATATGCAAAATCCGATCCTGCATTTTGCTAGTTCCTGCCCTCTGATGAGAAGGAGAGTATTTCTTCGAAACTCCGCGGATTAAGAACTATCCACCTATCTTGTGCTTCCTTTTTTAAAATCAAATATGTTTTTAACTCTTTTTCAAGATGTCTTTTAACATATTTTATTAATCATTTGTTCATATATATATATATATATATATATATATATATATATATATATATATATATATATATATATAATGTTTTCAGAAATAAAGCTTATCCGCTATTCATCATAGCTGATCCTTAAAGGTTTAAGGATCAGCTATAATGAATAACGGATACACCGTATTTCTGTTGCTTGAGGTAGAACCTTTTTTTTTTAATAAACCAATCGTTCCGAAACATTAGCATGTTCAGTGTAGCAGCTATATAATATTTGTCTATAGTAATAAAAATATTATACTCTGCTCTTTTTATTGAGTGCTCTAAATAACCTCGTTTTAATTCATGGGTTTTATCTCCTGCATACTATTAACTTGGTGTATATGGATATATCTATACTCCTATGAATTCGTTTTTCAAGCGTGTGTATTTGTATGTCGTGGAATTGCATTCACTAGCAAAAGATCTAGCTAATTTGCGTATTCTTTTAAACATTCATTTTAATTAATTCCCTATTAGTTTTTTCGGTTTTCTTATGATCATCTTTAGTTAACTATTACGGCTAATTATATTCATGCAGATATTCTACATGATTTATGCTTGCATAATATTTGCTTAAACAGTTTATAGTAGACACAAAATTATTTCCATATATATTTATGTATACGTATATATTTTTGTTAAAAAAATTCGCCTAACAAATTCCTCCTAGAGTTTTTGGTCTACAGACATGAAACTTCATATAGAAGGTCTTTGCATCCGTTCGAAACTTTATATTTGGGTTTTAGCCCGGAAATATCGGTGCAAAAGTGTGAAAATTAAAACAAAAAGAAATTTGCCAGGTGAAGGTCGAACGCCGCCATTGCGAACGCATAACGTAGTAGCTATTAGTTCATATTTTAATTTTTAGCTTTGCAATAATTATGTCTTCATGGCCAGTCATTGGCGGCAGAGGCAAAAATAAGTCGTTTCGATTCTCGGTGGTGACGCACGAGTCATTATTTCTTAAACTTTTTAAATCATTACAATATATTGCGTCCAATCTACCTCTCTATCTATCATTATATCCGTCTATAAAAGTGAACGTGCCTGTATGTGTGTCCATGTGTCTGTGTACATTTTCCTACGCAATAACTCTGTCAATTTTACGTCTACAGATTCGACATTTCATATAAAGGGTACTGAGATTTGGGAAAATCTTTGTAATCCGTTTTCGGCCAGAAATTTGGCTGTTAAGGAAAAAAGTTAAACGATTTGACCTTTGAAAACTCAACCAAACTCCTCCGACAATTTTGGGTTTAAACACTTGAAATTTTGGATATGTTCCTTGGACATGGATCTAACTTAATAACTTGATTTGAGCCCCAAAAAATAAATGTTAAGGGGTCATAATAGGGGTGAAAGTTAAAACAATTCACCTCTGCGGTCTCTACCAAATAACTCGGACAATTTCTGGTCTAAACATTTGAAATTTGACATAAAGGGTATTCAGAGATAGGGCAAGCTTTTTAATCGGTTTGGGTCGAAAACTTTAGTTACTAATATATAAATGTATGTATGTATGTTTGCATATCTGTCTAAAACTTTCGAGAAAAGCGACATATTTTACCAAGATCAGTATCGTTTTGAAGTTTGACCTTTCAGACGACAAATATCGAAAAATTGGCTAAAAACATTTATATCTTCACCTTCAACTGGGCACTTCTTTACAGGGGAGGTCGCTTTTTAGCCGATATTTTTGACTGTCATCCTCTCCTTTCGATTGTCTACCCTTTATTTAAACAGAAGTCGCTTCCAGTTTGGCAGTGGTCGTAACAGAAAAGACATTAGGTTTTTCCCGTTCTTTTCCTCCTTTGCGGTACGGGTTCGAGCCTTCCTTCCTACTACCACGTTTTTATTTTGCTCAACATACACATCGAAACACTCGGGCAACTGCTGGCTGAAATGCTTGTGTGTATATATATATATATATATATATATATATATATATATATATATATATATTGATAATTTAATAATTACTTCAGCAAATAATCATACACACACACATACACACACACACACACACACACACACACACACACACACACACACATATATATATATATATATATATGCAAGTAGTTCAGTCCGGCTTTGCTCAGACCCTGTGTACTGTTCATAACCTTACGTGTATATATATATATATATATATATATATATATATATATATATATATATATATATATATATATATATATATACTCGGGGTTTTTTTATATTCAAAAGTAATGGACTAATGAATTCAACGAGGTTGTTAGATAGTGCTCGATAAAAAGAGCTGATAATACTTGTTTATTGTTATATAAACATGCTCACATCCTGCTGCTACAAATAGCCACTTGTTTCAATCAAACAACAGATATCATCAGGCAGCGACTTGACTATTCAAAAGTTCAATGAATAAATTATTCATTGAACTTTTGAATAGTCAAGTCGCTGCCTGATGATATCTGTTGTTTGATTGAAACAAGTGGCTATTTGTAGCAGCAGGATGTGAGCATGTTTATATAACAATAAACAAGTAATATATATATATATATATATATATATATATATATATATATATATATATTGCAAAATCATGAAGGACAGACTTTTATAATTCATGATTAAAAGTAAATTGCGTTTTAAAATAAAGAAAAAGGAGCGAAGAAGAGTAAAGAAAAATAAAGGGTTGAGTCAGCTTACAGGTTTAGCCCTCGCTTTGAACGGTTTCCAAGATCTTTAAATGGAATATTGAGTGAGCACGACTCAAAATTGAAAAAGAGTTCGTGCTGAAGTTTGCTGCACATCACGGTTTTTTAATAAGATGGTCAGCTATGGAAGACTCGGTTGCATTGTCAAGTACGATGTTGTCCGGTATGCCCCATTTTTGATATTGCTTTTTTTCTTTTTTTTTACAAGGTAGTCACCAAGTTTCAAGGCCCGGAAGCCACTCGGGGTAAGGGTTATTGTGTGTACAGTACGTTAGTGTTGGAGATTTGATAAAGTGTCTTACTTAAGGAGGCTGTTCATCAGGAATTTGTTTTTGTTGGACTTGAAGCATCCAGGTTGTAGTCAGGTAGGAAACAGGCAACCGGAACAGAGTTCCACGGGCGTGCACTTCTAAGAAAGAACATATGTTCATGGAATCTACGTTTTGATTTTGGCACAGACAAGGAGTGGGGAAAATTTTTGACAGTAGTTTCAGTTAGGCGGGTGTTTATGGTGAAAGTCAAGGCCCTAGAGAGGAAGCCTTTGTCCAGGGATTCACTAATCCTATGAGATATAACCGTTAGCACATCTGCTGTAGACTTGGCAGAACGGAAACCATATTGCATGTCACTAAGAAGGTTATTTCTGCTGAGGTGTTTGATTACTTCTCTATTTAATGTGGATTCCAGCAACTTACTCATGACACACAGGATACTTATTGGTCTGTACTGAGAGGGAGAGGACTTATCACCTGAATTTTTAAATACAGGACATTCTGGTGAGGTTTTCCAGGGTGTTGGGAAGCACTTCTCTTTAAGGCAACTCTTAAAGAGTTTGTAAGTATGAGGGCAAGTTCTAGTTGAAGCTTTTTTAGCTCAATGATTGGAATGCCGTCAGGGCCAGTTGCTTTACTGAAATAAAGGTTCTTGATTAGCTTGGCGACATCACGCACAGATATTTGTATGTTGCAGAGCGTGTTGTCCGTTATATACGGGGAGTTGATGGCCTTCGTGGCATAGGGAAGAATTAGCTGTAAACTTCTTGACAAATAGTTTGGCCTTATCTGATGCTGACGAGATGACTTCGGGTCAGGTTCAGGATCCTGTGTGCTATTCTTTTGCAGTGGTTGCTGGCAGTCCTGAAGGCAGCTTTAGTCTCAGTGCATCTATTACGTTTGTAGCTATGGAAAAAGTGATTTTTGTGCGCGATGGCAGCAGCACATTTTGAGGAAAACCATGGCTGGCTGTTAGGTTTTTGTTGGAATTTTTTTGATCGTATGAATCGGTCTATGCCTACAATTAGCCATTCGGTCAGGTCTGATAATATAGAGGACGCATCCTTTTTAAACATGGAATGCAGTGGTAGATCGGATATAAGTGTACGGAAGCTATCCCAGTCTGCGGTAGAGTATCGATATACAGTACGTTGGAGAGGTACATCTTCAGACTTATTGCATTTCGTTTTTATCTTAGCTGATACAACCGCGTGGTCGGAAGATCCCAGAGAAGATAGAACGGAATTTGAACATAGCTCAGTGGAAGTTGTGAGAAAAATGTCTAGAAAGCTAGCATACTGACCGGAAGTATCGGGTACTCGGGTGGATTCGTGAACAATCTAGGTGAGGTCATAGGCAATGGCAAAATCACGACAGAACCTCCCCTCATCATCTGTCTTGTTAGAGTGGGTCAGCCATTCCGCATTGTGGACATTGAAGTCACCACAAATGTGGATGTTAGCTGAAGGGTAAGAAGACATGATGTGGTCAATTTTCTCAGATATGCTTTTAAGGATAGTAACTCCGCTGTTATGGTGGCGATAGAGAACACATATAAATGCAGAGGTGTAAGCTAGTGCAACCCGAAATCATATATAAGGTAAATAAGGGTCTTCTCTTGAGATATCCCCACCACATAGAAAGCCATCTTTAATGTAGGCACATATTCCATGTCCATGGGGATCTGAGGGGGGTAGATTTAGATGTTAAGTTAAAGTATCCTTTAATTATGAATTCGTCAAGAGAAGCGGTCGGCCTAATGCAAATTTCGCTTAGGAAGAATATGTCTGGTTTTGTCTCCTGTAATTGTGTTTCAACCCCTGGAAGGTTGGAACGGAGACCCCTGATGTTGAAGAAGGAGACATGGTAGTAGGGGTCTACGTTGGAGGATGGGGTTCTAGGTTTACACGTCTTATTTTCCTGGGGGTATTTCATATTGAGGATTGGTATTTGTGGAACAGGTCGACAGACTTGGTTTGAGCAGGCCAGAGAGGGAAGGTAAGAGAGAAAAAGAGAGGAAGACTTTTTTGTAGGCATGATAAGGTAAAGCCGTAACAATTAGCCACTAGGATTACATCGAGAGGCCCCACTCGAAGCTACTGCATTCACCAAATGGCAATACATCAGCCCCAGTATTTTGCACTTGCTGATAGAACAGCTTCCTTAGTGGTTAATCCAAGGTTCAGGCTCCTGACTATCAGGCGGATAACGTCAGCTCAGATGAAACGTTTACCTCCAGCACCCTTACTAGTGACATGGCCACAAGGATAGACATAGGAACAGCTTTTTATTCACCCTTTGTCAGAAACATCACTCATTGGAAATGAGGACTGAGGGGCAAATAAGAGGAAACGAGAGTAACGAGAACTGCCGATAACGCATCCACAGAGATTGATTTGCTAGATACATTTTGTTGGACTCTTCAATCCAATCTCAATGTCGTTCAACAAACATACTTTGTACTGCATCTACATTCAAAATTGTAAATTACATTATTATTATGATGGGAAGGTAGAACATCTTTTCGAGAAGATGGCATTAAAGTTCTTGTAGAGAACACAATACGCACATTTGAAGCTAAATAACATTTTTGTACTATTGCGCTGATTTTTTGACAAATTTCTCACTTACTGTCGGTAAACGTAAACATTTATTCACTTTCATACTTTCAGAAAACTCAGCTATTTTTCTTTTCATAACTGGCCTAATCACACCGGGAGAGTACCTGCTATTGGATAGGGTATCAGTAATTATTTTAAATTCCTAATCTAATTTTAATTTTGAACAGATCATAAGGGAGCGATGCGTTAGGGTCTAAATGAAATTGATCTTACGTTTTGCGGGCAAAATGAAACCCAGCATGTATACAGTCCCATAAATATAGATTTACAGTATATTGATGTAAGGTAACTATATGGTGTGGTTTGTTTATCGTCGACATATCGAAAATAGATTAAGTGTATTGTGGGTCCAGAAAGTAATTGCTCTTCATGGCCCCCCCCCCCGCCTCAAGAAGATTTTCGCTATTATTGGCCCCAGGACTGAGCCCATGGAGACACTTTCTATTTGCCGATACATTAACTCGTTGAAACTAAATTCAATAGATGTAGTGGCAAATTTAATCAGCCCAACAAATATGCTTCAGAAATGGAGGAGACGATATCTGTACAAATATTTATAGTCTCTAAAATCAGGACGCAAGTAAATAAGTTTCTAATGCCATAAGAACACATAAATTTATTAACAATATTAGACTTTTGAAAGCAGTCTGTAAAATGAAATGAATCTTTAAGACAGTATTTACTGTAATGTTCTAATACTGGTTGTAAAATATTTAAGATCCATTTTGCAAACTTATGCTGTGATGCCCCTATCATAGATAAAAAGGGGCCTCAAAGAGATACCCGATTTTGAGGTTTAGGTAAGCCATATAACCTTGAAAGGATCGATCCCGAGGGACTAATCTCACTAGCTCTGCTAGAAGGAAGTACACCAGTTTTAACTAATTTCTTTTAGAATTTGCTTTCTAAAGAGAGTGTGGAATCATGAGTTGCGACAGGGTCTAATTTTACAAATTTCTCCGTGGCATTCAGTATGATAGACATGTTGTCGACGTAATTTGTTTTACATGTATAAGTGTACACACACACACACACACACCTACTCCTACGCATACTCTAGATTAAAAACTTTAAAAATATCAATTGAATTTTCTTTTACGCACACACACACACCTGCTCCTACGCCTACTCTAGATTAAAAACTTTTAAAGTATCGATTGAATTTTCTTTTACGCACACACACACACACACACATACGCACACACACACCTACTCCTACGCCTACTCTAGATTAAAAACTTTTAAAATATCAATTGAATTTTCTTTTACGCACACACACACACACACACATACGCACACACACCTACTCCTACGCCTACTCTAGATTAAAAACTTTTAAAATATCAATTGAATTTTCTTTTACGCACACACACACACACACACACACACGCATCTAATCTAGAGTAGGCTTAAGTATATCCATCCGAAGAATGGTAATATTAAAGTAGAAGGCGTTCCAGCAACTAAGAGCATATACAGTTAAAGGGTGCGATTTTGCTACTTCGCCGGTTAGCCGGTGGCATATATGTCGAGAGCGCTCAAGAGCATCAAAGTCTTGTTAAAACAGGCGCACGAATGTGACGTCGCGGCGTTGGGATCGAGATCGGAGCTAGGTTGATAGTACGAGACTTTTAAGATTTGATATTCTAGACTAGATGGCCAGATGTGGCAAGAAAATTCCATGCATGGACAAACTGTGGCTTTGTAAATATATAGGATGCTGTCTGGTGTGCGTAAGTAGAGTTTCCTTGCAACAGCTTTTACAATGCCTTTAATTTATTCCGTTCTGTTTTTACCGGTTTCTGGTCGTAGCACTTACTTACACCAAATTTATTTTTACTTGAGAGAAAGCAAATCAAAATATTCTATTTTTCCCAATCATAATTTCTATTTAGACACATCGTAGTAACAATAAAAAAAAAATCTTTAAAAAAAAATTTACTTAATGCAAGTGCAATCTTGCTTTTACAAAATGCATGTCGTATCTGAATGAAAAAAAATAAAAAAAATATTCTCTTATTTGCACATATTTATTTACATTTAATGTGCATTTCTTTAAACAAATGGACAAACTAAATAGGAAGTGATATTCTTCTTGCTTTTCTTTGCAGAAACTTGACACTAGCTTAGATACTTATTAAGATTTACGACTTCACAAAATATCGAATGCTTTAGCTTTGAATAAAAAAAAAATAAACGCAAAGAAAGAAAGAGATCCGGAAAAAAGGGAGAAAGAAGAGGTCTTCATAATTATTTATTTACAAACACATTTTCTTGTTACATATTTTAGTAAAATCAAACACATTAACAACTCATACTGAAAGCAAGTTCAATTTCACCGTTCCTTTATTTTGATTTTATTTTTATTCAATCAAAATAAGGCATAATGTCACTGAGAGTTAAGGTGCTACTCTGATATGTGGTTGAGATTTATAAGGCGTGTTCTTTGGTTGCAGTTTGGTAGCAAGATAATTGTTTACATTTAAATGTTTTTGTTTTGGTACAGTTAGGAAACGGAGAGTTAAACGACTTCAAATATAAACTGTATAGAGAAAAGAAGCATTAGGATGGTGCAAAAACATCGTTTCCTCACAAATATTACTTTTATATGTGATTTTTGAAGTAATTCATTGGCATATTAACTCTTTTTCAAGATGTTTTTTAACATTTTTTATTAATCATTTGTTCATATTATAAGCTCTATTTCCTTTTCGGTTTTATTGAGCTTTTACATCTGGTTGAGATTACTTTACTTGTAAATATTAACTCTTTAATATTTATAATATATTTTAAGTTTACCATTTTGATTACCTTGGTAAACTTATTGCAATATATATATATATATATATATATATATATATAAGATTGCACTTGCATATATATATATATATATATATATATATATATATATATATATATATATATATATATATATATATATATATATATATATATATATATATATATATATATATATATATTACGTTATTTCACGCGGTTAATGGTAGCCGAATGGATTAGGTCTTCGCTAAATCGAGCCAGAGATGTCTCGTGATGCGGGGCTCGAATCGTTCGACTAGTATTAATCGTGACACCCTGCAATGAAGATTCCCGAAAATATGAAACACTAGTGTCTGTAGATATTTAATAATTATTATAGTAAAAAAAAAAAAATTATATATATATATATATATATATATATATAACCATGTAATATATCATTTTGAAGCGCATTTTCGGTCTATCGAATCATATTACCATTCTTAATATATTCATTTATGTTTGTAGGCTTTTCGATATCATGGACAAATTTAAAATCGGCACGATTTTCTTATTCCTGTTCAAACTACCCGAAAAACTGCTGAGACAGCTTGTGATATCAATAATGCGTTTGGCCCAAGCACCATTAACGAACGCGTGGCACAACAGTGGTTCAAGACATTTCGCAATGGTGACGAGAGCCTCGAAAATAAAGACGGTCGCGGCCGGCCGATTACGGCTGATAGCGAACATTTGATAGCCTTAATTGAAGCCGAACCTCGAAAACCACACGAGAAGTTGCTGTTGAACTCGAGGTCGACCACTCAACAGTCGTTCGCTGCTTAAAGTAAATAGGGAATGCAAAAAAGTTGGATAAATGAGAGCCGCATGAATTGAACGATAATAAAATATCGTCGTTTTTAGGTGTCTTTTACGCTCCTTCTGCGCAACAAAAACAACCAATTTCTCGAGCGGTTGTGACGTGTGATGAAAAGTGGATCCTCTACGGCAGTCGGCAACGTTCAGAACAATGGTTGGATGCTGGAGAAGCACCATAATACTTCCCAAAGCCGTAATTGCACCAAAAGAAAGGTTATTGTGACTGTCAGGTGGTCTGCGGCCGGTTTCATTAATCACACCTTCTTGAATTTGGTCGAAACAATTACGGCGGTGAAGTCCTGCCGACAAATTGATAAAATGCAGCAGAAGCTCCACTGTATGTACCCGAGATTGGTCGATATGAAAGATTAATTCTCCTCCAGGGTAACGCTCACCGGCATGCTATGCAACTAAGTCTGCAGAAGCTGAACGAATTAGGCTCCAATACTCTGCCTCATCCGCCATATTCACTGTACCTATCGCCCACGGATTATCACTTTTTCAAGCATTTTGACAACTTCCTGCTTAAAAAAGTACTCTTTTTGTCTCCGCTCTATCATTATTTTCATGGCAAGTGCTCGACTGAAATCCAATGTATACACCCCTTGCCAAACTTTCACAAAAAGCACTTGGCTAGCTGCAACAACTATATACGATTTCCTCCACTCTCTATCTGTGCCTAAATCTAAACGCAGATTCCAGGAACAAAGTTTGTTTTTTATCTAGAGCTGCCTGCCACTGACCTGCTTCCTGGTTGAATACAACACAGTAGCCTTCAAATCCAATATAAACAAGTTCCTGTTGAGCCATCCTCACAAATAATTAAATTACACCCAATTTACACCATTAATGATTACTACACTACCACCTTGCATTCATTCTTACCCTCGAATGGCTTTCTGGCCTTGACAAGTGGTAACTCCCAAGTAAAATAGTCATGGCATAATTTATCCTAGGCTATTAATGTATATTTTTATGCGTAAATAATATCGTTTGTGCATTTTGTTGGGCGACATAATATTTGATTTTTTAATTTTTTTATTTTAATTTTAAATTCTTCGTCACTGAAGATGAAGCAAATGCAATCGGAAATTAAAGGTACACTTAAAAAAAAAATTAACTAGCGCACGATTCAAACATCGAGTAAAAATGTTGCATTGTTAAACATAGTTAAATATGTATATATAATAAAATAAAGCAGACGATCCAACAGTTATAAAAAAAAAGTCACCGGATACACATGTCACCATTTTTCTGGGTAGCAGATATAAACAGAGGTTGAAGAGAGAATACGCCCACTTTCTTTGGATTCGAAGCCGACAGTACAGATAAAATTGTGATCTACTGTATTATATAATTTTTAAACATCTTTATTTGTATACTTTGCTAGTGTGCGTTAGTTTATGCTTTTCTATAACTGTATACTTCCCCTTCTGCATATATTTCTTTAGCATATTTCATCAATATATTTCTGTTTATACTATCTATTTAGTTTCTATAAGCTATTTTATATTTTAAAACTTTTTTTTTTGAGAGAATGTACTCGTGATCGATTTACAAACACACACACACACACGTATGTGTTTTTGTATACGTGTGTGCGTGTGCGTCTCTGTGTAGGTGTGTGTGCGTGTATAACATCGAGTAGTGAAAAGTATTTAGCTTGGAAATAAAGGGGTGTAAAGAGTGTTTTGTTCCCTTATTGATCAAATAAGTATATTTTAGTACGAAGTATCAACAAATATTTCTTATAGATATTTGCTCCACGCATCCGTGTAGACCTCTTTTGTATCTTGATAGGTTATTGTATAAAGATTTGTTAAAAGCTTTTACCATTTTTTATTATTTGTAACACACACACACCCACACACACACACACACACACACACACACACACACACACACACACACACACACACACACACACACATATATATATGCATATATATGTGTATCTATGTGGGTTTCATGTATTCATGTATGTATTATGTATTTATAGATATATGCATCTGTGTGTACATATGTATATACATTATATGAAAGATAAATAATAAAAGTTCCATATAACTTTCTGACAACATCAGAAAATAAGGAAAAGTAAATGAGAAAAAGAAGAAAAAGAAACCTCTTTAAGCTATGGCATTTCGAAACTAAATGCTTCTTACCAGAAGAAGAGAGCAGCCAGACTAATACAAAGCGTTAATATATATAGAAACTGGCTTAATGACATTTACATTGGAAATGAGAAAGAATAAATAAGACATGATATTATTAAAATTATAAATTATATAACTGGGAGGAAGGAAAGAAGTGTAGAAGAAAAGTAAGGAGGGAATATGAGAATAAAAAAACGAATAACTGGTATCTAGGTTAGTAATAGTGAACAAAAGTAAAAAGAAAATAGGAAACACTATGAGGTAACAGGGGATCATTAATAAAAAGCAAAGTCCCAGCCTGGAAAACGGAACGAGAGCAACTTATTACTGTGGATTTAATAAAGGGTTTCGTTCAAATTTGTTCCTGTCGAAATTCAGAAAGATTCGAGAGTGCGACAGAAAGATTCGACAGTTTGATAAGATACACATGAAGAAGGTGACATTTATTGTAATGTTATGTAAATAACACCCTAGACGAGAACAATAGTCCAAAAGTTTGTAAATAATACACATAAAACACGTTGTCGATTATCGAGTACCTATAAAATCGTGTACGACGCATTATATTTCAAAGACAAATATGTCAGTTATCAACACGTGTTTGTCGCAAGAAAACAACGTTTTCTTTTTTTACTATGAGCGTATATCGAAACAGTAGATGTTTGCATGATTATTTAGCAATGAAGGAAAAATTACGTGTGACTACAAATTACGCTATTATATTAAGTGTCTGCTACAGATACAGAAATTATTTACTCTGAGAAAAGTAATTATAGCATTATATTACCTTGCACAAATGGGGAATGGAATTGACCGAATTATTACTTAAAAAAAAAAGCTCTAAGTCTACCTTCTAGGAGGAAAAAGGGAAGAAAAAAGACTACACATAAAATAGAAAAAGGGAGTAAAAAAATAAAAAGAAAATAATTTAAAGGTTTTTGTCGATGTAAAATTTTAAATCTCATCATCATCATCATCATCATCATCATCATCATCATCATCATCATGACGAGCTCCTTTCCCGGACCAATGTGACTCTTCCTCTCCAGAGTTTTCTGTCTTCTATCAGCTGCCTCAGATTTTCAGGTTCACAGTTGGCGTCGTGTGCTATTTGTTGGATGTGCGTGGATCTAGGCCATCATTTGCTTGCGCGTCCGTGTCGTGGAGTCCATAGCAATACACTACTCACCAATTCATGCTTGCTCCTCAGACAATGACCAGCAAATCGTAGACGTCTTTCTCTGATGGTATTAGATATGTCAGGTAGGTTGTCATAAAGTTGCTGCTTCGTGGGATGATTTTGCCAAGATATATTTAATATTGTTCTTAGCATGCGGGTGTATGTGCTGTCTGGTTTTCTTTCCAATCTTTTGGTGAGTGTCCAGCTTGTAGCACCGTAAACAAGGACAGACTCTACCACTGCCCTGAAGAACTGCCTTATAGTTTTATGGTTTTAATATTCTTTTATTATTACGAGTATGATTTTTATTTCATTTTATTATGAATACTTTTATTATTTTTTGATTATTATTATTATTATTATTATTATTATTATTATTATTATTATTATTATTATTATTATTTACTTTTCTTTTGGTTTGTTTTATTTCTTTCTTCTTCCGTTTATCTTTACTCTATCTTTACAATTTCGATTTCACTTTTTTCTCCGGTTATTATTCCTCTTCTTAAGTTTCTGCGTTAGCTTAGTTATTATTGAATATCACGTGACGTCACTATCTGTAACATTTTCATTACTGATTTCATTTTTTTATTTGCAATATTGCCTGAAGGCGTATCTAGTTGCTTCTAACTGACTGGCCGAAACAGGCTAAATAATATGTAGCGACTTATAAATGTTTATGTAAAAGAAATAAATAAGTAGCTCTACCTATATATATATATATATATATATATATATATATATATATATATATATATATATATATATATATATATATGTTTCTATATTATTTTGTTAGTAATTTCTTATGTATTTCTATTCTAATTAATATTTTTCCCATAATATAAATGTTTTCTAATTTTAAAACATTCTTAGTATAATGATTTTATATAATTTTTATCGGTGTAATATTTTTGATGAACTCGGACAAGTTTCAAACATGTTTGCGGCATATGCTATGGATAATAGTTTCCAAAAGGATTTTTCTTAATAATTTTTAGGCGATAATTAAATATTTTAATTTAGTCAGCTTCTAATATAAAAAATACTGTTAAAAATCACCTATATTTATTTGTATGTTGCATAAAGTAATATTTTTTTAAGTTACAAACATGTTCTAATTTTTTTATTCTTTTAATTGTCATTCTTATTAGCATTATTTTTACCTAGATTATTATTATTATTATTATTATTATTATTATTATTATTATTATTATTATTATTATTATTATTATTATTATTATTATTATTATTGGCACACATGGAGCTTTCACATAAGTCAACAGCCGATCTGATTGGAAACTTGTGGTGTTCTCTGGAAGCTGAGTGACAACAAGTCTCCCCAGACGTCCAGCTCTCTCAATCTCCTCCGATAGCATTTGCAAATAAATTTGCTTCATCGTAACAGCCATTTACCATTGATTTCTCGTTGGCAGTGACCATTGGGTTATACTGGAATTTGAGTGGCACTAAGCCTCCCCAAGGTCCCAGTTCTCTTCGCGCTTGTCCAGCGAAGGTCTGGTCAGCGCTCTCTCCTCGGTCTTTCCATCCTCGTCGACCCTTCTCGATTCTTTAATATTACTTTTGTATTGGAGGAACACTGAAGAGACAATGGGAGGGGATGCATGAGGGAGGTGTAGAACTTGTAGATATGCATATATGCATCTTAGGTGTTCTTCATTCCCTGTAACGCTTCTTCATTATATTGTCTTCTTGTATTATTCTCCGTATCCAAGTGTGTTCCTTAATATTTCAGCCGTTTTCATAATCGTTAGTTGTTGTATTTTTGTAGCTATACCTCTGATTTCAATTTCTGCCATTCTTTTTTCAAAGTTTTTTCGGAATTGTTCCTAGTGCTCCTAATATAATCGGTATTATTTTGATTTTCTTCATCATCTAAATCCCTTTTAACTCTCTGGCTAGCTCTGTATATTTGCTTCGTTTCTGATTTTCTTTCATGCTAACCCTATGGTCAGCTGGGACAGCAAAGTCTACGATTTGACTGGATTTTCTTTCTTGTTAATTATTACATCTTGTATTCTTGCTTGGATGGGTTTGTCCGTCTGTATGTCCATGTCCCTTAGGGTTTTGTGGTTCTCGTTTTCGAGTGCTGTTGCGGGTTTATGCTTGTACCATTTGTCTGTACGAGTCTGCATTTGTTATTTTCTTGTATTTTATCGATCCTTGCTTTGATATGGTTGGTTCTTATCGAGTTATCTTGCGCTGCACTTATTAGAGATTCAGTTTCTCGGTTTATATGTCCTTTTCGCATCCATGTTCAGGTGTTTTCGTTAGTCTTCTTTTTTGTCATTCTTATGAATCTTCCGTGGAGTTGTTTCTCTTCACATTACTCTTTTCTCATTTTGTCATTTGTCTCTGTTTTCTGGGGTTTTTTTTTGGGGGGGGGGTTCATTGTCTCTCGCTGCCATAATTATCCTTTCAGTATTTTGCATTATGTATTTTTCTAGTTCTTTTTTTTGCCCTTCACACAGTCTTCTATACAGATCAGTCCTCTCCCGCCGTCTTTCCTTTTCACGTAGAATCTGTCAATATCGTCCTTTGGGTGTAGTGCATTATGCATGGTCATGAGTTTCCTGGTCTTGTGGTCGAGATGTCTCAATTCTTCTTTTGTCCACCCTATAAACGGTCCTGAGTATCTTACTAGTGATACTGCCCTGGCATTCATAACTTTTATTAGGTTACTGCTATATAATTTCGTTTCCATGAGTTTTCTTGTTCTCCTGAGGTATTCCTTTCCAATTTTCTCTTTCATTTCTGTTGCTTTGATGGTGTCCGCTTCCAGAATTCCCAAGTATTTATAGCCATCTTGTTTTCCTAGTGCCCTCATTTCTGTTTGGTTGGGTAGGTCCATGCCTTCTGTCGTTTTCAGTTTTCCCTTTCTTATAACTAGTATTGCGCACTTTTCCATTCCAAATTCCATTTGGATATCTTCACTGAAGATCCTGGTAGTGTTAATTAGTGTCTCTAGCTCCTTTTCGGTCCTTGCAAAAAGTTTCCGATCGTCCATGTACATCAGGTGGTTCATTTTTTCCTCTGTATTAGGGACCTTGTATCCAGCTTGGAACTTTCTCAGAATACTATTCACGGATATCATGGCTATAATGAACAGTAATGGTGATAGTGAGTCTCCTTGGAAGATGTCTCTTTGTATGTTAATTTCTGTTATGTGTTGTCCATCAGCTGTCAACTCCAGTCTCCATATTTTCATTGCATTTTCTAATACGTTGGTGATCCCACTTGGTATTTTATACATTTTTGGGCATTCTATTATCCATGCATAGGGGATCCTGTCGTACGCTTTTTTTGTAGTCGATCAATGCCATGGCTAAATTTTTCCCCTTCTTTTTACCTTCTTCAGGTCCTTTTGATCTATATATAGCAGATAACGTGTTCCTCTTTTTCCTTTTTGGCATCCTTTCTATTCCACGGGGATGAGTCCACGATTATTATGGGAGTAGTAGATTTGTTTCCGCAGTTGTGCTGTCAGTATCTTCCACATAGTGGGTAAGCAAATGATCGGTCTATAGTTACTAGGGACGGTTCCGTTTTCCGTGTTCTTCTGTAGCAATGTGGTTCTTTTGTCATCCAGTCTGGCACGCTTGCTTACTGTATACATGTTCTCAGGTTTTGGGAAAGCCTTTCGTGTAAGGTTGTAGATTTTTTGAACCATGATGCATGTATCCCGTCGTGCCCTGGTGCTCTGCAGTTTGCCATTTTCCCTATGATTTTCTTTAGGGGTTCCTTGCTGATTTCATTCATTGTTCCTCCTTCTGTTTGTTGTAACTCTTCTTTCATATCTTTCAGCCATTCGGCATTTCTATTGTGATCTCGTCGCTCTTCCCATATTTTACTCTAGTAGAGTTTTGTTTCTCTTGTTTTGTTTTTGTTTTTCCACCGTTCACATTTTGGTAGAATTGACTTTCATTAGTTTAAAATGTTCTGTTTTGTGTGCATCGTTCAGATGAATTTCTGTTAGTTCTAGTTTAGAGAGCCAACCTTTCTTGAATATCAGTCTTGCTTGGTCCGAAATTCGTTGTTCTGTCGCAGGATAGTCACTGGACAGGTCCCATACTTCTTTCATTTGTTTCCGATAACCTCCATATCTATATTATTATAATTATTATTAGCATTGTTAGCAGTATTAATATATTATGCATCGTTTCTATTAAAAGTATTAGTATTTATAATCATTTATACACAGATATATATGATCTATTGGGATTTAATTTATTTTATTAGCGATTGGATTTTATAGTTTCGCTTACTCAAACGGTGAAGGGGTTTCCTACCTTTCATATAATTGCGTCACCCCTTTTTTGGCGCGGACTATTTGTTGTTTTTGTTGTTGTTCCTATTATTATTATTATTATTATTATTATTATTATTATTATTATTATTATTATTATTATTATTATTATTAACTATTAAAATGTTTTCTTAATATAGTTATCTATTAAATAGTTTTACGTGCACAAAAGTTTTCCATGAACATGTTTTTGTGGCTATATAAGTTTAAAGAACGACTCCAATATTTTTTTTCCAATTCCGATACAATAACTGGTTCCGTACTAAATTCTTGATTCCGATGCTATTAGTTATTACGACTCCAATACTGTATAGATGTCTAAATGTTTTACTATAAAGATGTTATTTTTCCCGATTACCGTAAAAACGCATGTTAATGTGCATATATTTTCTCAAATGCTCTATTCTTCTTTTTTGTTTCTATTTATTTAACATTCATATTAATAATAGCGCAATGATCACAAACAAACACGCAAAATTAACACCGTTTATTTCTTATGACGTGGCATGACGTAGACAAGCGCTTTGGCCCGAATGTGTTAATATGCGCAATATATAAATCTATATACATGCACATATGTATATATATATGCCTATATATGTGTGTGTGTATATATATAAATATATATATGCATATATATGTTTATCTCTCTCTCTCTCTCTCTCTCTCTCTATATATATATATATATATATATATATATATATATATATATGTATATATTCCTGTTTTCCTCTTTTCTTTATTTGACATTGTTCACTTGTGCATACAATAGTGTTTGACATTGGCCAAGAGTAACATTTCCTCGTGCTTTCTCGGGCAAGGAGAGTCAGAGTAGAGTCTTATTTTTCCGTTTCTATTTTCTTAAGGGTGGGGTAGAGACGGACTTACAGCAACAGTAAATATCTAGGTATACGTCTGTGTAAATATTTATAGATTGTTCACCAGTCTGGGAAAATTAAGTTTCATTATAGTGCGGTATTTGTTACATGATGTGCAAGAGGATAATAATAATAATAATAATAATAATAATAATAATAATAATAATAATAATAATAATAATAACAACGACAACAACAATAATAATAATGATAATAATAAAAATGATAATAATAACAATATTAATAACAATAATAATAATAATGATAATAATAATAACAGTAATAATAATATTAATAATAATAATAACAATAATAATAATAATAATAATAATAATAATAATAATAATAATCTCTTCTCTATATAGATAAAATGTAGTCATTTTCCACCTCCGAGTATGACCGTAATAGGATTGAAAACCTAGACATGTTATGCAAATGTACTATGCAAACTGCATCACGATATCTGAGGTTTGTTATAAGCATATTACCTATTCATTACTTCGGTGATTGGAGCTTTCTATATTTTATCTGGTGAGAGTCCACTGCCAAAACCGGTTACGATCAATGGAAGTAGTAAAATCTTCTCTCTCTAATAAATTCATACTTCCACCGCCGCCCATTTACACCGTCCGTGATCGTTCACATGAGAAAATTACGAACGAACCCGGTTAAGGTTTTTATAAAAACTGGACTGAAATTTAGGTGAAACGCACCACGTTTACCTTTACGTTGGTTCAAAATAAAAACAAACCAAAAAACTTTACATTTTCTTTCATTAAAATAAAAATTATATAACTTCGATTCCGTGTCATTTCGTGTCCTTCGGCAATTTTAACATCGTTTCTTTAGATTTTTTTAATTTAAGTTTTTGGGGTTTTTTATGTAACTTTTCTGTTTTCCATTTTACCCATCTTTCCATTATTCAAATTTATTTCTTCTTTCTTTCCGTTTTTCATCTTTTTTCAGCAAGTTTACATCGTTTCTTTTTAATTTTAATTTATTTTTTTCTTTCCTGTTTCCGTTTACACGATATTTTCATTTTTTAAATTTATTTCCACTCTCTTTCCGGCTTTTCTCTTCTTTCAGCAAGTTTAACATCGTTTCTTCCTTTGTAAAACAGCCGGATTTAAACATATCATCAATCATTTCCGTTACATTCCGCTTTGTTCGGTGCCTTTCTCTCTATTTTCATCATTTACTTCTTTTTTTCCAGGATTTTCCTTAGAGGGTGCACTAGGAACCCATTTTTTTCCATTCTTCTTCATTTTTCTTCTTCGTTTTGTTGGGTTGGAAACGTCTGTCTCACGTTCGTATATAACAACATATTTTCTTGGTAGATTTTTGGGTGATAATACCGCGGTGATGGGAATTCTTCCATTACACCAAATCGAGCCACAGCAACGTGTGCCAGGGTATAGGTACTCACATTAATAATAATAACAATAACAACAATAATAATAATAATAAAAATAATAGTAATAATAATTATTATTATTATTATTATTATTGTTATTATTATTATTATTGTTGTTATTATTATTATTATTGTTGTTACTATTATTATTATTACTATTATTATTAATAATAATAATATTAATAATAATAACAATAATAATAATATTAATAATAATAATAACAATAATAATAATAACAATAATAATATATATGTTGTTATATACGAACGTGAGACAGACGTTTCCAACTCAACAAAACCCAACAAAAGTCAGAGCGTATGTGATGAACTAAATAATACATTTAACATTCAACAAAAACGTTTTGGATGCGTATCACAGCTTAAATTGCCAAAGCCTAACCTTACAAGAATAGAATTGAGCAATATCGGCAGAACAAGCTATCTGATAATAGTAAAAAACTTCTTTAAAAAAACAACTAGAAGAAATTGAAAGAGGGAAGTACGTTGTAACTCTTGCTGACGATCAACGGTTATTCTGGAAAGACATCTGGGAAAAGGAAGGAAACATCAAAATGATGCAGAATGGATCAAAGGTAATGAAAGATAGATGTGTCCAAGAATAGAGCAACAAATTAACATAACAATCACCGTCGAAATGCTGAAAGCTAAGGCTAAAATGCTTTCAAATTGGAAAGCGCCTGGACCTGACGGAGTCCAGGGATACTGGTTTAACCCCCACCCCAGCTTTTCACCCATTTCTTGCAACAATGCTAAACGACTAATTGACTGTCAAAAGGAAATACACTCCTGATTATAAAAGATAAGACAAAAGGGGGTGAAGTGGTAAACTGTAGACCAATCACTTGCCTCTCGATTATGTGGAAACTTTTCACTAGCATACTGTCTGAAAGTATCTATGAACATTTGGACAAAAACAATTTGTTGCCTGAAAAACAGAAAAGCTGTCGAAAAAGATCACGAGGCACCAAGGATCAGCTTTTGACCGATAAAATGATTTCGCAAACGAAGATCTACAAACCTTGTCATGGGCTTGGTAGACTACAAGAAGGCATTCGACATGTTTCCATATTCATTGCTACTCAAGTGTTTAGAAATTTTCGGTATAGCCCCTAACATCCGAGCATCTTTAACAAATTGCCTGAGGAATTGGGAGGTTTTACGTTGATTTAGAATTTATAGAAATTATAATCTCAATCTTTATAAATTATGAGTAATATGCTAGTTAATTAGGAAGATGATATCTGTTCTTATTTTTTCAGTTATAAATGCATGCTATTAACATTGAGTTATCATCTTTACTTAGCTAACCTCTTTCTCATCTTTTTTGATGGCGACTAAATTTTGCTGACTTAATTCTTATTTCGGCGTTTCACGTGTACGATGAAATTGAATACAAGTTGTTTCCATTGTCTAGATTTAATTAAAAATGTTTATTTCATCTTTGATTCATGGTCTACTTATTTGACATTTAACGGCGAAGTAAATTACTATTTTATTCAGCGATTATTATCCAGCGATAGAAACAGAAGAAGGGTATAAGCATTTTCTGACGGAGTCTCTTTTAAAAATGTACCAAAAATCAAGTAATTATCCAATCGATACGAACATTTCACCGATTATGAACTGTATAATGGTGTACTTATTTTCTATAATCGACATTTATATTTTTTTGCCTACACAACCCTATCTTCTTTATTTTGGGGCACAAATATGCTTAAAATAATCAGCCGAAACTGAGCAATATATATTGTATTGTGGGAATGGCGAGGATTGTAGATAAACAAAGAAAAACGCTTGTGCGCGTATCAGATATCGAAGTTTAAAATCCGAATTTTGAATGTGTTTAATTTTTCATCCTTTTTGGTTTGAAGTATGAAATTCGTTGAAAATCTTAATAAGTATTATGTTTCAGATTAGCAAAATAAAATTATATATTTTCATCGTTTTTGCAAAAAACACTACTTTTAAATATTAGAAAAATAAATCATTTGCTTTTAGTGAGCCCAATATTACAAATATACCATTAAATGGGATGTACTTATAAGAATCAATATCAAACAAGAAAAAAATCGCTAAATAACTGCGCATTTTGATGAAAATACGATAATTTCTTTCGGCAATTTGCCGTTACGTGATATTACGCCAGTCTACAAACAGTTGTTCCTATTATCTTCCTTCAACTTTTCTAAACTTACATCAAATTCTAATTCAAGTCTTTTTCACAAATTATGCAATAAAAAATTGAGGAAAAAACAATTTTATATAGTTTATAGAAAAAAACAGCTTTATATGGTTTATGGAACAAGTGTATAGTTCACAGGTTACAAACAAGAAAACTGATAGTAATCATGAAATCAAAAATACATTCAGTTTATGAGTATATATATATATATATATATATGAATATATATATATATGAATATATATATATATATATATATATATATATATATATATATATATATATATATATATATATGAATTTATGGTTGATGTAAAACAAAACATCAGAAAACAAAGCAGTTTCAGTTTATTTTATCTACAGGTATTTACTAGGAAAATTAAAAGGTTGTCAGAAATTAGTGTGAAATAAAAATCGAAAGCAAAAATAACATAACTTTGAAGGTATTTCACCATAAATAGCGTTTGGAATTATAATTTAATTCAAATATTAAAAGAAAAAAAAGGTATTTGCCTGCTTTGTTAAATATAAAAATAAATAAAGGCAGGAGTGACCACAAATAAATAAAGGAGGTTATAACATCCATCGTTATCGATGAATACCACAAGCATCTATAGTTTGAAGCTAAGAACAGAGGGTACTATCTGTTCCGATGCTTTACTAAGCCTATCCCTAGTCCCGTTTAATGACAAAGAAATCTTTCTAGTCTGGAGCAATTTTTATTTTTGTTCTTATGCAGAGTGTCCAATTTTGGGGGAGCTTGATTTACTACGCATCAAAACTGATCGTGTGTGTGGAGAGACATGTAAATAGGAAAATGACTGGTTTGTCAACCATCTAATGATGCTGTGACTTACGCTTGACACTGCTTAAAGTGTAAGGCACTTGCATCTACCAAACTCTATCGTCCAGAAACACTTGATCCTGATGGTAAGACAGGGCCAAGACAACCAAGCGTGATAACTGGTGCAGGATTTGTTTCCAACACATACGGCGCCTATCATTCCCAAAATGGTCACCCATCTAGTACTGGCCGCACTCATCGTTGCTTAAGTTCGGAGATTATGTAGGCAACAAATATGAGCTTCGAGGCGAAGCCACCATTAACCGTATTCATCGTTTGAAAAACAACAGCAACAAATCTAGATTTATAAGCGATAAAAATAAACAGTAAAGTAATCTAGAGCTCGTGGCCTAACGGTTAAGGCGCCGGACTGTGGTAAACATGGTCTTAAGTTTGATCCCTAGAAACAGTCGAGCTACGCTGATGAGAGTTATTAACTCGAAACACGGGCGTACGTAGATTACTGTTTTAAAAAATAATAAATAAATAAAAATGTTTTATATACGTCCAAACAAATTATGGGCGACTTTCTAAATAAACAAACAAAATGAGTTTCGAGACAATGCCACCATTAACCGTATTCATCGTTTGAAAAACAACAACATATATATACATATATATATATATATATATTATGAAAAAAATTAAACACTTATAAAATTGATTCTGAACTTAATCGTTAAAACAAACGTTAAAAATATATGAAAATTTACAGGAATAAATGATCTTCATTTAGTTCTGAAATGGCTACCATATTTTATTCCAAACTATCATTATTTTTTTTAATTTTGCCACGTGAAATCTATAGAGTGATATAAAAGTTGGAATTATTTGAAATTCACATACTTATGTTATAATATGTTTGCATATTCTTATAGCAAATCATCCTAAATCTTATTTAGACGAAAAAAAAATTTATTAAAACATGTTGACAAATAAAAAAAAAATTATTAAAACATGTTGACAAATGAAAAAAAAATTTATTAAAAAATGTTGACAAATAAAAAAAAAATTATTAAAACATGTTGACAAATAAAAAAAAATTATTAAAACATGTTGACAAATAAAAAAAAATTATTAAAACATGTTGACAAATAAAAAAAAAATTTATTAAAACATGTTGACAAATAAAAAAAAATTATTAAAACATGTTGACAAATAAAAAAATAAATTTATTAAAACATGTTGACAAATAAAAAAATAAATTTATTAAAACATGTTGACAAATAAAAAAAAATTATTAAAACATGTTGACAAATAAAAAAAAATTATTAAAACATGTTGACAAATAAAAAAAAATTATTAAAACATGTTGACAAATAAAAAAAATGTATTAAAACATGTTGACAAATAAAAAAATAAATTTATTAAAACATGTTGACAAATAAAAAAATAAATTTATTAAAACATGTTGACAAATAAAAAAAAAATTATTAAAACATGTTGACAAATAAAAAAATTATCAAAACATGTTGACAAATAAAAAAAAATTATTAAAACATGTTGACAAATAAAAAAAAATTATTAAAACATGTTGACAAATAAAAAAAAAATTATTAAAACATATTGACAAATATTTAACTATGTATTTCATCAATACAAAAAAATGCGGGTGAATTGTATTTCATTTTTTGGAAAATTTCAAATTTCATATTCTAATAAAATGATAGAAGTTTTATATTATACTGCTTTTTATATGATAAACTTCAGGTTTTTATCTTTCTGGAAAAAAAGTTGCCCAAGGATAATGGATTTCAATAAATTTTAATCTGTTTTTCTAAAAAAAAAACAAAAAAAAAACAAACAACAAATTGTCTTATTTTTTTCACTTTTTTGGCACTGAAATTACTCTTGGATCTAAGCGGCCTCACAATTTCGTTATGGTCCGTGAGTAAAGTTCAAGATTAGTTATGTTTAGGTTTTAAAGTCATCGGAGTCAGCATTTATATTTATTCTTTTATGACATTATTATTCATTTTTATATTATTGATTTAACTTATTCGGCAGTCATTGCTGAAGTAAGCATTGTTCATTTAAAACCAATACTATTCAAGTATGTGTCTTCTTCGTTCTTCTTCTTCTTCTTCTTCTTATTCTTTTTCTTACTCTTCTTATTATTATGACAGACGCCTCAACCATCTACTGTTTATGGATGATTCGGTAGAAATGAAAAGGAAATCGAGAGACTGGTAGAACTTGTGGGGACATACTCAGGAGACATTGGGATAGAGTTTGGGATTAGTAAATGTGCAGTGCTGGTGATGAAAAGAGGAGTAAAGATTCATTCGAATGGAATAGTGCTGCCAAATGGAGAAATCATGAAAGAAATAGAAGATACAGGATATAAGTATTTAGGAGTACTGGAGGGTGTAGGCATCATGAACAGAGAAATGAAAGAAAAAGTCAGGATGGAGTATCTTAGAAGAGTGAAACTAATTGCAAAGTCGAAACTGTATGGAGGAAACCTAATGAAAGCAGTAATTGCATGAGCAGTCAGTGTTTTGAGATACAGTGCTGGAATTTTAGAATGGTCTGACAAGGAGTTGCATTCCAGTGATAGCAAAACAAGTAATGTTTAACAATATTAGGTATATTTCACATTCGAAGTAGCGTAGCAAGACTGTATCAAAAGAGAAAAGATGGTGGGAGAGAATTGAAAAGTGTAAAAGATTGTGTTAGAACCGAGGAGATGTCGTTGAAGGAGCATGTGGTAAGAAGTGGGGAGTGTATGCTTAAGTTGTGGCCAATGAAGTGGAAGTATGTGAGACGAAGGCTGAGTATGTGAAACGTATGGATAGATAAAGGGCAGAGGAACTGGCTAGGAAGAAAATGCATGGAAGGTTCTTCCAGGATATAGCAGAAGTGGCTGATGAAAGATCATGGCAATGGCTTAGAGCTGGGTATCTGGCTAAGAGTACTGAAGCTTTTGTTTGTGCAGCACAAAAGTAGGCATTAAGAGCACGATTGTTAAAAAAATTGGTTCTAGGAGAGGAATTTGCTGCAGAATGCCGGATTTGTGGTAAGACATCAGAGTCAATTGCGCACCTTGCAGCAGTGTGTAGTGGATTGGCCCAGAGAGAGTACCGCAAAAGACACGATCGCATGAGACTCCGGATATATTGGGAGGTGTGTACGAGGGTTGGGGCTAAGTGTGCTGGAAAATGGTTTGAGGAGGTGCCTCATGAAGTGAGAACAAGTGAGGGTGGCAGGGTAGAGGTATGGTGGGACAAAAGTGTCATAACGACCAAGCAATTGGAACATAATCGTCTGGATTTCGTCGTCTTTGACAAGGTTTAAAAAAAACTGGCAGATTGTAGATTTCTCAGTACCCTGGGACAGGAATGTGAGAAAGAATGAGAATGAGAAGTGGAGCAATTATGGTCCATTGGCCTGGGAGATAAGGCGTATACACGGGGTTAAAACACAAATAATCCCGGTCGTAGTTTGTACACTAGGAGTAGTATCCTCTTGAAGGACAATTGAAAAAACTACACATCCCCGATGTTTAAGGTGGCCTTCAAACCTCTGCAATTATAGGTACCACCAACATCCTTAGGAAAACTCTTGATCTTTGAAGCTCCTGGTTTGAAGCCGGGATTAAGGGAAATCCTCTGGAAATGAATCCCAGCCCTTTCCAGAGAGACGTTCATAAACGAAATCAGAATTATTATTATTATTATTATTAGTAGTAGTAGTAGTAGTAGTAGTATTTTTATTATTATTATCATTATTATTAATACTATTATTATTATTATTTTATTATTATTTTATCATTGTTATTATTATTATTATTATTATTATATTATTATTATTATTATTATTATTATTATTATTATTATTATTATTATTATTTATACACTAAGAGTAGTTACACCAGCCATCATCAAAATTTCTCTTTGAGAACAACTTGTAGTGTTCTCTGAAGTCTGAAGGACAACAAGTCTCCACAGATTTCCAGTATGCTCCACTTCTTTTAATAACATTTGGAGAGGAGTTTACATTATCGCAACAGTCACTGATCACTGATCTCTTATTGGCAGCAACCATTGGTTTTCACTGGAATTCAGATAGCAATAAAATGAAAACAGAAAAGAAGAGACAGAAGCCAGTGGCACAGGGGAGTTTACTTACAATGATATAGTTTCAGTTTTCACGATTCCATGTGATACCCCTTTTTGTTTTACGTCTATTACCGTTTCTGTATGCCAAGTTTGTCTCTGTAGTCCATGTATGTTAGTCTCCACATTCAATAGGGTTCCTTAATATTTCAGTCGTTTTCAATATTTTTATTCGTTGTTATCTTCTCAGCCATCCCTCTGATTCCAATCTGTCCCCTTCTCTTTTCAAAGTTTTTCGGTATTGTTCCTAGTTCTCCTACTAGTAGCGATGTTATCTAGACTTTATTGATCTGGCAGGTCTCTTTGGCTAATTCCCTGTATTTGCCTCGCTTCTCTGTCTCCTTGATCTTCACTCTGTGGTCTGCTAGAACTGCAAAATCTGCAATTTGGCAGGGATTTTTTGTTCTTGTTAACTATTATGAAACATTTTTTCTTGCTTGAATGGGTTTATCTGTTTGTATATCCATGTCTCATAGGAGTTTGTGATTTTTATTTTTTCAGTGCTGCTGCTGGTTTGAGCTTCTATCATTTGCCCGGGTGTTCAAGATGCAATTATCTGCATAATTGCCAATGTCCTGCTTTCCATACTTGATCTTCTCTATTTTCACATTCTTTTGGGGCTAATTTGGTACATTTTCTTATTACGTGCCTTATTGTTTCGTCTCCTTCTTCATAGAGTCTCCATTTGCTGTTTTATTGTGTCTTGTTGATCCTTGCTTTGATGTGGCTGGTTTTAATTTCAGTATCTTTTACAGCTATTATTAGGGATTCTGTTTCTCTGTGTTCATTTTCGTTTTTGTAATCATATCAGAGTGTTTCGATAGTCTCATCTTTTGTCACTTTTATAAATTGTCTGTATAGCTGTTTATCTTCCTATTTTCTTTCCTCGTCTTATTTCTTGTCTCTTCTGTTTTTGTCTTGTTTTATTCTGCGGTACTTATTGTTTCGGTGTTCTGCATTATGTATTTTCTTATTCTTTTTGTGGTATTAACACGATCCTCTATACAAATTATCCCGCTTCCTCTATCGTTCCTTTTCACATAGACTCGGTCAGTATCATCCTTTGGACGTAGTGCATTGTGCATAGTTATGAGTTTCCTGGTCTTCTGTTTCTCTTACATTTATAATGTCTGCTCCCAGAAATCCCAAGTATTTGTAGCTATCATGTTTACTTAGTGTCCTAATCTCTGTTTGATTGGGTAGTAGCATACCTTCTGTTGCTTCCAGTTTTTCCATTCTCATGATCAGCAGTGCACACTTTTCCATACGGAGTTCCATTCGAATATCCTGGGATTGTGGTCGTATTTAATTGCATCGTTAGTTCCTTTTTGGGTTTTGCAGTGTTAGGACATCTTTGTATATTTTATTGTTCATCCATATTAGTAAAATTTAGCCTGCTTGGCATGCTCTTAGTTTATTGTGAAAGGACATCATTTTTTTAAATTCAATTTTCACTCAGAACAAGGCACAGCGCCACTTTGAAATAGGGGGCCACTATCGGGGAAATAATTTGCGGGGGTATTATGAAGGGAGATGAGCAGCAAGATGTCTGTTCACGTTACACTTGAACTTGCGCATGTCGCTACAGTTGGGGAAGCAGAATCTTGGAAAGGAATTTCAATGTCTAGCAATTATGGGGAAAAAAATTTTTTTTTTTTTTTTTGCTTTCTAGCTTCTTTTCTGTTTATCGGGGAGTATTATTACTTCGCGATTATGAAGGAAATTAAAAATTTATATCTCCGGTTGTGCCTTTAGTGTTTTCCACATTGAAGGTAAACATGTAATTTGTACTTACTTTCCTGTACTTACTGGAAATGTTTCCTTTTTCCAGGCCTTTTTGTATTAGTATTGTTCTACCTTTTTACTCACTAGAAAAAGTCACACAGCTTAACAAAGGCTTCTCTTTGGGAACAAATTATGGAGTTATTTGGAGTGTGAATGATAAAAAAGTCTCCGCAGATTTCCAGTAGTCTTCATCTCTTTCGATAAATTTGCAGACGAATTTGCGTTATCGCAACAGCGCTTACAATCTATTTCTCGTTGATAGCGACCATTAATCTTCACTGGAATTTTAATAGCAATAAGCCATCCACAGGTCTCAATCCTCTTTGCACTACTCCAGCGGAGGTCTGGCTGCTGCTTTCTCTCCTCAGTCATACCATCTTCCTTGACCCACTCACTTATTTGGTGTGACGTCATAAATAAACGCACATAAACGTGAGCATTGGCGTGTAGAAAACTTACAATTATAAAGTATCAGTTTTCATGATTCCATGTGATTATTGCAGTTGAAACAGGTTTTGTATGTCCAGTTTGTGCCTGTAGCTCATGTGTGTTAGTCTCTACATTCAAGGGTTTTCCGTTGCATCTTCTTCGTCATCATTCTGATTCCAATCTTTCTAATTCTTTTTTTCAAAGTTTTTCAATATTGTTCTTAGTGCTCCTATTACTATTGGTGTTGTCTTGACTTTCTTCATTTTCCATATCTCTTTGCGCTTCCTGACCAGTTTTGTGTATTTAATTCGTATCTCTGTATCTCTGTATATTATTATTATTATTATTATTATTATTATTATTATTATTATTATTATTATTATTATTATTATTATTATTATTATTATTATCATTGTTGTTGTTGTTGTAATTGTTGTAATTGTTGTAATTGTTGCTGTTATTATTATTGTTATTATAATTATTATTAATATTATTATTATTATTGTTGTTATAATAATTATTATTGTTATCATTATATTATTATATTATTATTGCTGTTCTTATTATAATTATTATTATTGTAATTATTATTGTTATTATTATTATTGTTGTTTTTGTTATAATACTCATTATTGTTGTTGTTATTATTATACTTGTTATTATTATAATTATTATTATAGTATTATTATAATAATAATTATTATTATATTATTATAATTATAATTATTATTGCTATTATTATTGTTATTATTATAATAATAATTATTATTGTTGTTATTATAATTATTATATCATTATTGTATTTTTATTATTATAATTATTATTATCATTATTATTAGTTTGTTATTCTTATTGTTATTATTTTTATTATTGATTATTACCATTATTATCATTAATTTTATTATTATAATTATTATATATTATTATAATTATTATTTTTCTTATTATTATTAATAATATTAATATTATCATTATTATTATTAATTTATCAATATTATTTATATTATCATTATTATTATTATTATTATAATTGATATTATAATTATTACTATTATTATTATTAATATTACTTTGACTACTACTAATAATTTTTGGTTGTCATTGACAAGGTCTCAAAAATGTGGCAAATTGTAGACTCCTCAGTACGCTGGGACAAGAAAGGATTATGAGAAGTAAAGCAATTCTGTAGACTGAAAATTGACAGAGTAGTTTGGTAGGGGAATGTACACATGCAGACACACATACAAATTTCACTTTTATAGATATATAGATGTTATTATTGTTATTATTATCAATGTTATTATAATTGTTATTATTAATATTATTAATTTTATATTATTATTATTATTTTTGTTATTATTATCATTATTATTATTATTATTACTATTATTATTATTATTATTATTATTATTATTATTATTAGTAGTAGTAGTAGTAGTAGTAGTAGTAGTAGTAGTAGTAGTAATAGTAGCTGGACCATTATTAATATCGTCATTATTATCAGTATGACATAATAGTTTCAACTTTTGGGTGTTTTTAGTTGGCATTTGACTTTTGACAAACGGACTGTACCTTAATTCCCTCGCCGTGCCTAACCGAAAAGATTTTTACAAACTTGGGAAATAAATTATGTCAATCTAATTAAGCAATTCCTATTTCCGATCTTGATGTTTATTTTTCATGTTCTTTTCTTTCCGACTTGGTATAGAAATGGCATGCTATGCCAGTGATTGAGCAAATTTTCTTGTGTTTGTTTAGAAAAATTATGTCAGGTTTCGAATGTTTTAAAGACCATATCAGTTTGCCCAAAGAAGTTGGCATCATCATTTTCCTGTACCAATTTCTAATTATTGTCTAATTTATAAGGTTTGCATATATTTAATGTAGGACATGAGCGACTTTGTCATGCCCACATTTTTTTATGTCGATTTCGAGTTAGCATAAAACATTCAGATATAATATGCGCTAATGTTTATATTTTTATTGCACAATCTGCACGTCGGTGATTTTGCAGTTTTTTCATGTAGATATGGACCTAGTGGCTTGTTCCTGGGCTGCCATTAAAGTGCTCTTAGTAGACCTTTTAAGATCACTTAAAACCTACCAATTCCAACTGCCATTATATTTAAATTTAGTATTCCGAAATGATACACTCTCTAGTATCTTTCAAAATAAATGTCCCCTTATCCTTTGCATGAAGAAGAGTATCGTTATTTTCAGAAATATATTTAATGAGACTTTCCTCCTCTATATTTACCAAATCTTCCACATTAAGTATGCCTCGACCACCTTTTTCTCTAAATACATCCAATCGATCTACATCTTTCTTAACAAGAGACCCATAATTTGTAAGCATTTTCCGTATTTTTGTGTCTGAACAGTTTACTTTTTTCTACATTCCAGTCAAGTATACCAGCAGTATATCGAACGATCGCTACTGATCTGACATCGATGCCATATATCTTATTCCGAGAGTGGAGCTTCGATGCAAGAATTATACTTAACACCCGGCTGTGACGTGGGTTATAATTCCGATGTTCTTCATCATCTGGTTTACCAGTATCTCCAAAACGGAATAATCATCACAAAGTTTCACATTTGATGATCCCAAAATCCATACTTATGCCACTACTAAACGTTTTTTATTCATTAAGGTATTAAGCTGGCTCTCATTCCTTCCAAAAACTTTAAGGTCATCCATGAATAGTAGGTGGTTCATTGTAGGAAGTCCTTTTCCTTGTTCATATCTTGCTTTTACATTTCGTAAAAAAATTATCAAGCTGATGTAATGAGCAAAGGAAAGTATTTGTCCGGGAAATCCCTTTCCTAATTTTCATTTTGCCTAATGCAACATTTCCTGACGTAAAATTGGTTTCTCAATTCTTCATTCTATTCTTTATCAATGTTAGGATGTTGTAGCTATCCTGAAAATTTGAAAATGTTTGAGAACCCGTGAATGTTAAATGCTTTCTTATAATCTATTCAGCCCACGAAAATGTTAGCATATCTTCGTTTTTCAATTTCTTAGGATCATTTTATTCATCAGAAGCTGATCTCCTGTGTCTTTTAACTTTCTTCGGCAACTTTTATGTTCCTCAGGCTGCAATACATTTTGATCCATATGAAAATAGATACTTTCAGACACTTTGCTAATGAAACGTGGACACATAACTGAGAGCCAAGTGATTGATCTAAAGTTTGTCATTTCACTCCCTTTGGATTTTCGTCCAGGATCAATACGGTAGTGCACTGTGCCAGTAAATCAGATACGTTGTCTCTCCTCAAACAGTCATTTAGCATTGTTGAAAAAGCAAGTGAAGAGCTAGAAGGTTTTAAACCAGTATCCTTGAATCCCATCATGTCCAGGTGTTTTCCAGTTTGAAAGCTTTTTAACATTAATCTTCAGCAGCTGAATTGTGACTGTTATGCTCATTTGTCGCTCTATTCCATATCTTTCATCCATTCTGCATTATCTTTATGTTTTATTTCCTTTTTTTTAAGTGCATGTGATCAGGTATAACGTTTCTCCCTCATCAATTCAATATTTTTTTTTACTTAAAAAAAGTTTCTGGTTATTCTCGAACAAGTCTGTTCTGTCAATATTATTCAATTCATTCGCTGTGAAATATAACTTTGGCGTTTTTAGCTGTGATATGCCGCTTCAGTTCTTCAGTTACCGATTTGAAACCAGTGTAGTGGGGTTATTTTAAATATTTACGGATTAGATATTCCCCAGCAGCATTCTATTCCGAGTTGCTTTGACACAGCATTAGCAGCAGCTTTAATAACTTTAATGCACTGATCTTAATTATGGACAGATAAAAATTTCAACACTTAATTCAATTTTGTAGTGATAGATTTAAGGCGTTTCTTATTGATAAATCGGAGCTTTTAGCTTCTTGTCTAATATTTAGAAAAAATATCAATATATTATTTTGTTTTCCTAAGATCAATCATACGATAAACTATTGATTCGGTGGAGTCTGATTGTCACAAATTTACAATATTTACAATACACGAGTCTGGTCAGCATCTTTCTCTCTTTCAGTTTTTTTTTCGACTTGATTAAAAAGCAGTTTCTCATTATTGGCGAACCGTTTGTTCTGCTGGTACTGCTTAGTTTTGTCACTTTAATGTTTAACGGTTGTAGTTTTAGCTGTAAAATGCTTTAGCAGTTCTTCAATTCCACATTTGAAACCTGTTTTGGTTGTGTCAAATTTACGGACTAGCATTTCACAAGCATTCTGACTTTTGAATTTGCCGTTTCCGGTTGTTTGTACTAAAATCAAGTTGTTTTATTCGTGTAAATGTTTTCACCATCAGGGTTCTTTTTTTTTTAGTTTTTTTTTCTTCCCGTTTTTCTATTCTGGCTAGCTATGACACAGCATTGGCAGCAGTTTTAATAACTCTATTGCACTGATTTATATTATTTGCTCATAAAAATGGCAAAATTTCATTCAGTTTGGTAGTGATAGATGAAAGTTTTGTTTTTTTTCCTCTTGCCAAATCGGAGGTTCGGTGGCTGTTCTAAATTATCAACTCAGTTTCTCGTCTAATAATCCGACAACATTAATATCGTCTTTTGTTTTCCTATGTTCAATCATAAGTTTAACAATCACCTTTGTGAAAAAATGTGATTGTCGTAAGATATAACATTTTCGTTTACATATTTAGTTGTTTCTTCCGCATTCGACATTTCGTCAACAACATCAAGTTTACTGACAGCCACAATCTCATATAAATCTTCTCCCTCAATTTATCCTTGTAGTTCTTCAATATTCAATATCAGATAACCATTCATTCGTTCTTATCAACCGAGTTTTTCCTGCAATTTCCTGCTTTGTCAATTTATCGTTGATGCATTCGTTGTCTATATCGCTTCTCAGTGGAATCACTCTTCAAATACCATTTTTATCAGCATTTTACTTAACGCCTTAGTCCAATTTGTTTTAACGGTGGTTTTGTTAGCGTTTCTTAGGATTACGGCCTGGAAAGCCGCGTCTTTTCTCTGTTGGATATGGAACTTGACCTTGATGTTCCGACCTTACTTACGCCGGTTTTATTTGATATTTTTAATAATCATCTAAGAATAATGAATACCGAAATATACATTTGCAAATTACTTAGGACCCCTATCCAGTCATGGCTGACAGAACAAAAGCATGCTACCCCCGTGAAGTAAATAAAGGGTTCCGCTCGAAATTCCGCCCAAATTCCCGAGTTCGACAGAAACATTCCCGAGTTCAACAAGATATACCTGAAGAAGGTCGGAGGTTATATCGACCGAAACGTTGCGAAAATCACACTCAAGATGAGAACAGTAGTCTGATGAATAATAATACATATAACCAATCCTCATCTCAAAAATTCAGAAACATAAATGAAGATTTGTACGACCCAAAATCTTGACTGTGTTTACAGCAGCTTTGTTTTCAAATGTTTCCCCACTGGAAAGCTGCACGCTGGTCTTAGATTTTTCACTATCGACATTTTTACTGTATTCCTAGCTCGGAGCTTTTACGGTCAGTGGAATCTCTGTCTGTCTGTCTCTCTGTATCTCTCTCTATCTTCTATGACTTTTAACTGTAGACCCAACTCTGACTACAAACTCTTGACTAATTTCTACGTGTCTCAAAAAAAAAAATGCCCACTCCAAATGAATTCATTAACACTTATTACCACACGATAATCGTCTGATCACTTTCACGTAGTCATCCGTGTTTATTCGAACTTATCAAATTCCTTTTCCCCCCAAGTCCAAATTCCTGGAAACTCTTTTAATGTAAATATTTTCTAACCCTAACCCTTTGTGCTTCGATATTTTTTCCTGTTATTCAAATCTTATTTTATTTGTCATAAAATATTTCTTACCGTCACACTGACAATCGGCTAATCGATAAATCGATAATAAGCCTCATGAAGCACAGAAACCCTTCATATTGTATAATGGAATTTGCGTCAATGAAAATATGATGAATAACCACACACATACACACACATATATTTGATTATCTACATATAAGCGATGAATCGATTTCAATATTTTCCTAACTCCGATACAATTACTGATTCCGTTTCATATTTTCGAGTGCGATAAAATTAGCGATTCTGATTCCGATTTCTTAAAAAAAACTCTGGATATTTAGTTATAAAGTGTTCTTATTATTCTAGTATTTTCCGATTACTGTATCAATTCCTGTAACATGTGCGTATATTTTCGAAAACAAGAAAATATACGCGTGGTTGTTGTCTAAAAATTTTCTTTTTACTATCAGTTTAAAATTAATTAATAATTATCAATTCACTATTCATTCCAGCAAATGAAAAATCAACGTTTAAGATGAAACAATTAAAAGAATCGTTTTTGGTATGGGAACATAGTCACGATTTGGTTTCCGACTAGGATACCGAGTTCAAGGCCATAAACAATTCTGATTAATCGTTCCTACACTGATACACACGCTTCTTAAGTTTAAGTTTTGAAACAAAAAATGAAAATAATCGTTTTTAGCATCGAAAAGTAGGAATGTTTTTTTTCCGATTTCGATAACGATTTCGATACCTTAAGCAGGGTCGATTTTTCCGATTTCTAATTCTGATTTATCGTTCCAATACTGATGCATATGCATTTATGTATATACATATACGTGAGCTGTGCGCGCATATGCAATATTTAAAACGTTAGGCGAGACGAAAACAAGTCAATCTATCAAGTTCGCTTTGACAGACACACGAAACAGCGAAGTGAAATGTTCGCAAACATTGCCAGATATTTGAAGACTTCATTTAAATAAAAATTACGTTTTTTATTTGAAATAAGTCGAATTGTTAGGAAGTCATTTGCCAGAGTAAATAATGCGGCGCGTATCAGTGCGCTTTTCTGCCTGTATTAATTGAAATAATTTAGCAATCGGAACCCATTAAAAATGGAAATACACCATCTCTCTCTTCTTTTTCTTCCTTACCAATAAGATATATTGCCGAGCACACGTTTCATTGATTGATGTCTTTAAATAGCAAAGCCATTTATATCTCTCGGCATGAATACAGAATCATTATTAGCGACAACGAAAGTTAATAAATTGGAGGAAGTGTAAATACCAAAGAAAACTAGCTGAGGTACATACGCCTTGAACAAATATTACCTATGGAAAAAGATAAACCTTTTTTTTTTTTTTTTTGGAAAGTGAGGTCGAGCAAATCCCGAACATGTGTTACGTGCTATTTAAAGATTGTCAACCCAGATCGCCCTCTCCCCTTACAGTTGTTTATTTCTACTAATGTCTATAACTGCTTGCGTAATATCATTTATTGAACAACAGCTTATTGCATATGTTATGCAACAATCTATATCGATGCTTACATATCTATATTTCTTTGTTTCTCCTATCTGTGACCACACTTACGCATTGGGCTTTCTATTATAAATCATGATATTCAATGCATCCCAGCTGGGTCATTATCTATCGCACACACGCTCTATCCCTATTTCCCTATGTCTCCCTCTTTCTCTCTCTCTCTCTCTCTCTCTGTCTCTCTCTCTTCTCCTCGCTCTCTCTCTATATATATGTGTTTGTATATATGTATATATAATAATATTAATAAGGATAAACATTAAAATCTTAATACAATATATATATATATATATATGTCTGTATATATATATATATATAATGATACTAATAAAGATAAACATTATAATCTTAATACAATATATATATATATGTTTGTATATATGTATATATAATAATTATAATAAAGATAAATATTATAATCTTAATACAATATATGTTTGTATATATGTATATATAATATTATTAATAAAGATAAACATTATAATCTTAATACAATATATATATATATATATATATATATGTTTGTATATATGTATATATAATGATATTAATAAAGATAAACATAATATTAATACGATATATATATATCCTTGTATATATGTATATATAATCTATAAATATAAAAGCGAAAATGTGTGTATGTATGTATGTATGTGTGTTTGCTTTTTCTGTGTGTCTACAAAAGGCTTTTTTTTCAGAGAAGCGGTCGCTCGCTTCACAACTTTTTAAAACTTTTTATATCACATATACATCGTAATATCTCACAGTTAACAACGAAGCTCGCCTGTCTATTTAATTTGCTCGATTTCAGGAACATAAATATTCAACATTTGTCGCTCGCTGCATGTGGGTTAGTCTTTTTCCTATAATATCTTGGGGGGAGGGAAAAAGCGTTCAGCAGTAAAGGAAATTCCGCAGTCAAAATGTTTCCGTTAGCATGTCGCGGTGGAGCAATGGTTAACGTCGCACTTTTTTTCACACTTTAATTTACAACTTTGCCTCACGGGTTCGGGTTCGATCCTCTTTTTTTAACCCCACCCATCCACGGAGTTTCCACACAAACCTCCAAACAATCGGGCAACGTCGGGTACCCCTCGCTAGTAATAATAATGAAGATAAACATTATAATCTTAACACAATATATATATTTATATATGTTTGTATATATGAATATATAACAATATTAATAAGGATAAACATTATAATCTTAATATAATATATATATATGTTTGTATATATGTATGTATATATAATGATATTAATAAAGATAAACATTATAATCTTAATACAAAATATATATATATTTTTTTGTATATATGTATATATAACAATATTATTTTCAGTAATATTGTTATATATACATATATACAAACATATATATATATATATATATATTATTATTAAAATTATAAAGTTTATCTTTATAAAACATATAATCTTAATACAATATATATATGTTTGTATATATGTATATATAATAATATTAATAAAGATAAACATTATAATCTTAATACAATATATATATGTTTTTATATATGTATATATAATAATATTAATAAAGATAAACATTATAATCTTAATACAATATATATATATGTTTGTATATATGTATATATAATAATTATAATAAATATAAAGATTATAATCTTAATACAATATATACATATGCGTTTGTATATATGTATATATAATAATATTAATAAAGATAAACATCATAATCGTAATACAATATATATATATATATGTATGTTTGTATATATGATATTAATAAATATAAACATTAAAATCTTAATACAATATATATATATGTTTGTATATATGTATATATAATAATATTAATAAAGACAAACATGATAATCTTAATACAATATATATATATATATGTTTGTATATATGTATATATAATAGCATTAATAAAGATAAACATTATAATCTTAACACAATATGTATATATATATGTGTTTGTATATATGTATATATATAATATTTATAAGGATAAACATTATAATCTTAATACAATATATATATATATATTTTTGTATATATGTATATATAATAATACTAATACAGATAAACATTATAATCTTAATACAATATATATATATATATGTTTGTATATATGTATATATAATAATATTAATAAGGATAAGCAGTATAATCTTCATACAGTATCTATCAAGATATTTAAAGTTCTACACGCATAAGGGTAGCAATTAATATAAGAAATAAACGATGCAAATTGAAAGTAAAATAATACTACATAAACCTATCAAATAATTAAAGAAAAATTATTTCGGCTCTTACATCAGAAGTGGCGGCATGTATATAGTCTTAAGAAGCTTTGAATAAAAAAAATGCAAAAATAAAAATAAAGAATGCAATTTAAATTCCCAAAAGGATAAAAGATAAACTATTAATAAGTAAGTTTCAGATAACATGTAAAGTGTAAATGCTATGAGAATAAAAATGCATAAAAGCTTAAGTACCTTAGGTACCAGAAAGGCAAATAGATAAGAGGAAGAAAACCTAGCCATACATATATATATATATATATATATATATATATATATATATATATATATATATATATATATATATATATATATATATATATATATTACCATTAGCGTATGACACAATGCTCTTTGTATAAACAAATTGAGGTTAGGTACTTTGGACAATGAAAAAACATTGTTAATTCACTGCCAGCATATAAGCAGACGTACAGAGCGCAGTAGATAGAAGCTCCGACTTTCGTTTGGACAATCGGGTTTCGATCCTGGCTTGAGGTAGTTGCTTGTCTAGCCGCACCGTATATATATATATATATATAGTCATCTACTAGTTCAATAAATGTAAATGTAATTTTAACTGAAGCATGTTAAAACATCATATATTTTAAACGAACCAATAATCAATAACTGCATGAAGACGACTCGTGAAACTCCGTCGAAAGTACTTGCAAAAAAAAAACAACCAAAAGTAAAAAAAAACAGATGGACGAAGACGCTATGGAGCTTATTTAAACAGGTTCGACCGAGAAATAAGAACAATTCTAAAAATTGAAAAATCACAAAACAAGTTAGTTCGTTAAGCAAAAACACTCCGTGCTGTTTTTGTCCATATATATATATATATATATATATATATATATATATATATATATATATATATATATATACTTAATTTACTCTATTAAAATTAATATACGAATGTATAGATTTATGCGTAAACTTTAAGTATTTACTTCAAAAGTGCTCAATACGTAGGTAGAGCTAGTTAGTAAGTTATATAATGTATATGGCGATTAAGCTACACTGAATATTCCGCGTTTCATCCACTCTAGGACTCATCAGGCTTGTGCGCGAATTCTGTGGTTGTCGTTTTTATATGCACATCTTCTATTGAAATTTTAGTTAGCCAATCGGCTTTCTAGTATCCACCGCGCTCTTCCTATCAACCAATGAGAATGCATTCATCGGACAAAGGCCTATTTGACCTCTGGTTGACCCGTTCCTTTGTGTGTTCTCTATTTATCCTGGATATTTAGCTTATAGGTTAATCTTTTTTTAATTAATCTTAGTTTATATATATATATATGTACACACATATATGCACATATATATACACATACATATATGTGTGATCGTTTATGTATATTCATGTTTATTTAATTTATCTATTTGTTTATTTTCTATTATTTTTGTTAGTTTTAAAACTATTTTGGATCACTATCCTAGAGTAAAGTTTATCTTGTGAACACAGTTGTTTGCTATTTCTCTTCTACAGTTTAATAGATGTTGGGGTTCTTTAAAGTACAGGATAGCAAATTTTTCATAAAGGCATAATCTACATGGGTTTTCTAGGTCCCTACACGTGCTAGCTTGTCTTATTATTTTCCATTCGACTGCCGGCAAATGCCCGCTTTCCTTGAGTTCTCAGTATTTATTCGCTAGTGTTGTTTTCATACGGTGTGTTTTATTGTTTAATATTATTTTGTGGTCATAGTATCGAGTTTTGAAATCTAAGGAAGGCACACCTACGTAATATTTCTTGTTATTCGGGGTTTCTTTCGTAAATATTGTGGCCTGGTAAACTACGCTTTTGGTTAGACATTTATTTTGAAGTGGGCAAAGTGTGCGGTGTATACAGTTGCATTTATCTTGTTCGTTATTAGTATTTTTATTTATAGTATGGTTGTTCTTATCCGGGGTTGGTTTATTATCATTATTATTATTATTATTATTATTATTATTATTATTATTATTATTATTATTATTATTATTATTATTATTATTTCTGCTAGTGTTAGTTTTATTTTTGTTATGGTGTCTTCTTTTTTATTGTTTATTTTGTTGTTGTTAACATTGATTTATTAAATATTTTGTTATTATGTGCTTTAATTATCATCTCTAAATTTTTGCAACAACTGTAGGATAACTTTTAGGTATTTTTATTGAAAATTTTGTGTAAGAGGTTGGTTGCGGGAAAGTGTTTTTCAATAAGATCTATAAATTTCTTGCCAAATTTTGTTTTTAACATTTGATTGTATGGGGCCGTATACCAAATAATAATTCTTTTTCTTCTATTTTTAATTTAATTATAGTTATTGATGTTTTGTTGCTTATATTTGATATCGATATTTTTGTATCCACTATTTTTTCGGGCTGTTTCATAGATATTGTTTGACCTGTTTAATGCATTTTCATCGCTTGAGTTATTACTGAGCTTACTTACGATCGAGTTAGAAATCTGTTTTATAATTGATGGTGGGTGATTGGACTTATCATTAATTTGTTTACTTTCAGTATTTATTATATCTGTGTAGTCGCATTCGTTTGTGTCTAGTTTTTTGTAGTTTTTTGTAATGTATTCTGTGATTAGTTTGTTATATTCTTGCGTATCTATTTTATAAAAGTTTCTAGTTTTATCTGCTTTTACAAAGATTTTATTAGAGTTGTTTATATTACTAACGATTTTGTGTAGTTTCCGTTGGAAATTGTTAGGTTGATTGTGGAATTCTAAGTTTTTAATTACGTTTAAAATGGTAATTTTCAAAGTTTATCAAAAGGTCTACTGTTTTCGCATTTTAAGGGTTTTAAAACCATAGGATTTTTTTTTGTTTGCGTTTTCATTTTTAAGAAAGAAATTTGCCCGCCATCGGATTCGGCGTATTTCTCATCTGTTTTTTGGATTAATTTTATAATATAGCTATGCTTGCTAGGTGTGGGGATGTTTTTTAGCGATGTTTCGAAATTAACTCTTTCCATAGCTATTTTTAATGTGGTGAAATAAATTCTTAAATATATATACATATATATATATATATATTTTTGTAGAAATATATTATTCTCATTATATATCAATCCTTATATCAGAAGCTCAATGCGAATACAGAGCAATATATAGAATAAATGACACACATTTATATTCCGAGACTACAAGATTACAAGATTATATTACAAAAACTGTACGGATCAATTGATGTAAAGGTATAAACTATAAAATTATATATCATGTATTTTGGAATATAAATTTTTGGCATTTATTCTATACACACACACAAACACACATACACACATATATATATACATATATATATGTGTGTGTGTATATATATGTATATATATGCATATATATATGTATATATATTTATATATATATGTATATATATGTATATATACATATATGTATATATATATATATATATGTTTACATCTTCTATAATATAAAGCTGAACGTGTGTGTATGGGTGTGTGTGTGTGTGTGTGTGTGTCTGGTCACGAATAGGCTCCTATATGGTTGAATATTTAAAAAAACTGATTACATATAATGATAGAAGTTGTATCGAGGATCAGGAATGGGTATGTTTGATCTGGCAGAACAGTGGTTCATTAAAATTGTGGGGGTCTGCGTTTGCCCCTGGTCCACAAAGTATGGAAATAAAAGATGAAAAAAAACCTTTACAAGGGTTTTTTATATAGATGTACATAGGGATACTTTGATAAGTATGCTTCAACTTAAATATGGATGGTATAATAAAATTGTGGGGTCTGCGTTCGTGCCTGTACTTCATGGAAATATGGCACAAACTTTAACAAAGACTTTTCATATCTATTTGCGTAAGTATACTTTGCTAATTATGTTTCAGTTTGAAGAAATATGGTATAATAAAATTGTTGGGTGTTCGTTCGCGCCTGACCTCCATAGAATGTTCATATGTCACAAAGTTTAACAAGGTTCTTTAAAAGGGATGAGGGCCCACAATAACACCTTAACTTTAATCTTAATTCACGTTAGCTTTTATTTATTTATTTTTAGTTGAATCATATAGTGTCGAATAAATTCGCCTCATAAATTCACGTTCTTATTAAAGTGAAAGCCCCCCCCCAAAGTCGGAACATTAAACAATTCGCAAAGTTTGCATAACTCTGTTTTTCCTTCTCCACTTATACATGGCACTCTTTTGAAAATAGATCAGTAGATAAATAATAAAAATAAGAACGTTACTTGTTATCGTGTCAAAAGAAGGAAGAAAAATGTGATTACGTGCCTTTTTAAAAACATTTACATAACCTTTTTATTTTTATTTATATACCTGATTAATCCTTTTTGTCAGTGTACTAGAAGGAATTCGGTTTATTACAACCCTTTCTGCGTGTTCTTTACATTACAATAGTATAACCCTAAATCAGACGCGCAATACTACACCGTTCAATACTGTAAAACTGAAACGAAGGTGTTCCGCTTGAAAAGGGCGCCATTTTCTTCTTAGTCATATTTATATCGATTCTTTTCTTTAAAAACTAAAGTAATTACATGTTTACTTTTTTATTATCCCACTTTGATGTTTCGGATTATTTTATTAAAGTAAGTAAAGCTTCATTATTTTTCCAAACTGTTTTTGTTTCTTTGTTTTTCGATATTTCGTCGATATTATTTAGTAAGAGTGTTTAGCAGAAAAGCCAGCAAACGACTACCCGAAAAAATAAATATCCAAGAAATAAATGTTACCTAGTCAATAAAAGTTCAGTTGATGTTTTTCTTTATTTTTAAATAGTTTTTAATGCTCTTTACTTGAAATAATTTGAGCGAACCGAAATTAAAACGAAATTTGAGGCGATAACTACTTAAATTAATTTGTATATAAACTACCCATGCCATAATCGAATATTCCTCAAGCACAAAGTAACGGAAAAACATTAAAATATGTCTATAAATATTTCTTACTTTGACGGAACTCTCTTAAATTGTTAACACAGAATGCTCAGGTGCCCCTCCTTCAAATTAAAAAGGGGCTCTCCATTTCAAAGTCGCTGCCATTTTGATTTTTTTAACCGGTTCGTGAATTAAAAAAAATCATTTTTACAGACTATTTTAAAATACAAACCAATTAACTTTTCTACCATAAAAGTAACTTTGTATTGACCATGGTAACATTTATTTCTTGTATACTTATATATATATATATATATATATATATATATATATATATATATATATATATATATATATATATATATAACATTTTCCCTTTGTAAGGAAATATCATTTTGTTAGTCACTCTTGGCTACAAATTGAAACAAAGTAGATATAAAAAATATTTTTTCGCGAAAATTATCTTTACTTTAATCATATTTTGCTTAGGTTAAAATTTCTGAGAATAAAAACCTATCTCTTTACATCCCCCCTCCTTTTCATAACCTATCATACTTTCATCAATCACAGTCCATTTTCTGTCGTCTGTTTTTGAACCCAGTCAACGACGGGTACTTCTGCTAGTATATATATATATATATATATATATATATATATATATATATATATATATATATTGTGTACAGAAGGTTTTTATATGAGACAAGTCATTGGTACCGCTGGTTTCAAGCCCGAGAGTTAGGACAGTTTAAGATATCCTTATCAAACTTTCCTCAGCCAATATTCCCTATCTTAGGTTTAGCATATTGGGAAGTGATATAAAAATTACTATTAGAATATTAAGCGATGTTCTTTGTGTAAACAAATTGAGCTTTGGTATTTGGACAGTGTCAAACCACTTATAATTCACTGCCCGCATAACAGCAGCTGAATAGCGCAATGATTAGAAGCTCCGATTTTCATTTAGGCGGTAGTTGTCCGTCTAGCCGCACTGATATGCTGTGAAACAGCGAAACAGTACTGCATGTGGATGACTATATATATATATAATATTTTTAAACAAATAATACTAATTAGCATTTACGGCCGGCATTGCCCGGGTGTTTGGATGTGTATGTTGATCATAAAAAAACGGCCAGTTTTTTAAAGTTTGACCCCTTGACAGTTATTGTTTTCGGCTCAAATCAAGTTATTAAGTTTGATCCAACTCCAAGGACCCTATATCTAAAATTTCAAGTGTTTAGACCCAAAATTTTCAGAGAAATGTGGTAGAGTTCTCAAAGGTCAAATCGTTGAACTTTGACCCCTTAACAGCCAAATTTTTGGTCGAACACGGATTACAAAGATTGTCTCCAATCTCAGTATGCTGTATATTAAATTTCGAGTCTGTAAACTTAAAATTGACAGAATTATTGCGTAGGAAAATGTACACACACAGACACACAGACACGTTCACTTTTATAGATTAAACAAAAATATATATGTACTAGCAGTTCAGCCCGTCCAAAGAACCTATATCTAAAATGTCAAGTGTTTATACCCAAAATTGTCGGAGGAGTTTGGTAGACTTCTCAAAGGTCAAATCATTGAACTTTGATCCCTTAACAGCCAAATTGCTAGTCGAGAAAACGGATTACAGAGATTTTCCCAAATCTCAGTACCCTGTATATCATATGTCGTGTCTGTAGATTGAAATTGACAGAGTTATTGCGTAGGAAAATATACACACACAGACACACAGACCCGTTCACTTTTATAGATTAAACAAAAATATATACGTAAGCATAAATATATATGGAAACAATTTTATGTTTACTGTAAACTTTTTATGCAAATATTATGCAAGTATAAATCATGTAGAATATCTGCATGTATATAATAGTTTACTAAAGATGATCATTCCATAAGAAAACTGAAAAAGCTAATAGGGAATTAATTAAAATGAATGTTTAAAAGAATATGCAAATTAGCTAGATCTTTTGCTAGTGAATGCAATTTCACAACCCATATATAAGAAAATTGTATTTTCTTTTTAAATAAATAGAAAACAGGGTTTTTAATATGAATATCAATACACACAAAAGAAAAACGAATTCATAGGAGTATAGATTTTATACTTTCAGACACTTATGTCTTATATTTATGCAATCATAAGTAAATTAATAATTACTGCGTCGAAAGAGTCGAACTCAGTCAACAAATAAACCGTTATATTTGCGATCTAATGCCTTTTCTCTAGGCCACCAGCAATTAACAGTTTAATGGAAGGAAATAAAATACTTACGAACTCATGTCGGCGAATTATCATGATAAACAGTAATGAGAGTATAGTACAACAGGAATTTGGAATTATGTGTTTTCGTTAGTGACCGCTTTTTATCAATTCTATGAATATGGCTGAACTAGAGGATGCTGTTTAGTACGTACTCAATTTCTTTCTAATAGGCATTCAAGCCTCTCCGTTTCCGTATGCAGGTGTGTGCATATTAAAACATTAGTCCAAAACGCAGTAAAACGAACCAGACAAAATAAAGAAACTAAAAACAAAAACTGTCCATCACAATGAATACATGATGGCGTTCATAATTCTGCAAATTGCTGCTCAAATCAGAACTATCCTAGAAGATGACTATCACTGTACTAAACTATTAATATTTGATTTTTCGCTTCTTTACTCTTCTTTGTCGCTTTTGTGTCGCCCTTTGCTTTTGATTGTACGTCTCCCATTGTTCTTTATTCGCGGATCGGCAACGCATGGCTTAACATGGATCTATAAAATCGTCATAAAAAACGACAGCCGACATCACAGCACGCCACCTGGCGGCTGTACTGCAGTGCAAACGTACGCTATGACAGACTCTCCACGAGCACTATGCTAACGTTATGTATTTCAGTGTTTGAGGCGCATATTTTATTTTCCTATCGACGTTGTACTTTTTCCTGCTGCTCCCATTTTTTTGTTTAACGGCTCTTTATTTATTTGAACTTTTTTCTTCGAAATATCATTCATTCATTTTTTTTATCCTATTCGTCTAATAAAATGCTTTTATCAATGGAGTTCTACTTTTTTTTCTTTTGCTGTTGAGATTTTCACGTCTTTTCATTTCAACCATTCTTTTTCTCATTCATTTTTAGTTTTGTTTACATTAAATTTTCGTTTTTTTTTTCTTTCATAAATATTCTTCACTTTTCATTACAATTTCTCCGTGTGTGTTTGCAGTAGAGAATGTCCGTTTTCTTTTCAACATGCTTAGTGGTCATTTCTATCTATCTAATTTTATACGCATAAAGAACCTCTTACCCAATCTCTTCTCTCTCCTTCTCTCTCTCTATCTCTTTCTCTTTCTCTCTCCCTTCTCCCTCTCTTTATTGTTCAAAGAAATTAGGTAGACATTCCAGCAAATGCTAACCGTGTTTATATGACAGTTCTTTGTCAAAAGTAAAACTGTATAATTACTCAGCATAAATGTTTATTTATACAAACCTTTTTTGGGGTACATATGTGTATAAAAATTACAACTGAGCATTTTCATGCAAAGGTTTTAAAACCTTAAAACTGTTTATATTTAAAGCGGTAGCTGAAAATTCGAAGGCTGTAGCTTAAATGTATATACTAAAAGAAAACGTGGTATAATATATAATATATGTAATATATAATATATGTAATATATAATAATGTGGTATAATATATAATATATGTAATATATAATAATGTGGCATGTATTTACATGCTATTCCCCTCAGCAAGATGTGATACAAGGTCAAAAACTTCGGATGTCAAGAATGAGGACTCTGCACTAACAAAAATTGCCTGGCAATCCTACTCGACTTTCTTCGGTAGGAGCTCCTCAGACAACAAACGATAAACTTGTCCCACCCGAAAGCCGGGGGACAAGGATTGGAAGGGTAGCTCTCTTAGGTAGTACCCAGGCTGCGTACCTCGGTCCGACAGGGATGATTGTCAAGAGCGGGTTCTTCATTTGTACCTTCTACCAAGTCTCAAAACGAAACACCAGCAAAGAAGTTCATCCTCCAACTTTAAAAACATATGGAAGCGTAATAAGAGTGTCAAAAATTAATTTCATTCTTCATGGATTTGATTTAAATAGATACGAATGCTATAGATATTAGGTATTAGTGTGGCCACAAATGTTGGGAATAGATGGAACAAGTCCAAGGAACTCCTGTCATTACCAAGCTGTAGAGCGTTACCATTGTCGACTAAGGAAAGAGATTAGCAGGCATGTGCATAATACAATCTGATTACGTATGTAAGTGAAACCAATGTAAGTGAATGTTGAGGACATGCGTTGCACGAAGAGAAATGTCATAAGAAGGCTATAATATATACAGTAGCGTCATAAAATTTAAGGGCTAGTAGTTTCAAGACAAGTTTAAGTACTTTTTAAGAAAAACCGTTCATTTAAAATACTTAATATGCATATATACTTATAGATATACTCATCACTCATGTCTCGCCTAAATTTCATAAGCATCCGTTGGATATTTTTGAAGTTATGACCAATAACACAAAAGTTTGTCCAAATTCTCGTGGTCCAAAAGTTAAGCGCTAGGCGGTATAATCTTTAATTATTATAACAGTAAGGTACTGTATAGGTGGACAGGAGTTATCGCCCCTGAATATACTTTACATAAGTGGAGTTTCCAACGGGTAAAAGAAATTAGTGTTTGTATTTCACTAGTACAACATGGCAGCAAAACAACGTCGTCCCGTTTCTGTCGAAGAAAAACAGCTCATTATTCATCTTCATAGTAATGGCAAGAAAACTTCTGAGATTGTTGACACCGTAGGAAGGTCTCCTAGTGTAGTAAAGCGTATTGTGGCACATTTCAAGCAGTCAGGATCAGTGGAAGCTGCCCCAAAATCTGGTAGACCTCGAATCACAACTGCTCGACAGGATCGTCTTATTGCCAAAATGTCACTTAAAGACAGATTTAACACTGCTTCTAAAATATCTCGAGAACTAAAGCAAAGGTCTATTGTTCAAGCGTCTCGGCAAACTATTACACGCCGGTTGCACGCTTCTGGATTGCAATCTCGAGTGCCAGCAAGGAAGCCTCTTATCTCCAAAAAGAATCAGAAACTCCGCCTCGCTTTTGCCCAAGAACACGTTGTGTGGACAACCGAAAACTGGTCCCGTGTGCACTTTAGTGATGAATCAAAGTTTAACGTTATCGGATCTGATGGCAACACGTATGTCCGGCGAAGAACTGGTGAGAGATTGGAGGTTAAGTGCGTGAAAAAAACTGTGAAAATTGGAGGAGGAAGTGTAATGGTTTGGGGCGTTATGTCAGCTGCAGGTTGTGGACCACTGATTCGTCTGCAAGGTGGAATAAATGCAGAAGTTTATAAGCAGATTCTACGGCAGCATGCAGTTCCTAGTCTTCGGTCGTCGCTCTATCAACCTGCAATTTTCATGCAGGATAACGCTCCTTGTCACACTGCTAAGAAAGTAAAAACATTTTTAGACGAGGAAGAAGTTGAAACGATGCGTTGGCCCCCTCAGAGTCTAGATCTTATTAGATTCTATTGAGAATATCTTGAAAATAGTTGGTGAACGTGCTCAACTTCAGTGTCCAAAAAATCAAGAAGAACTCTGGCAGTGCTTACATACTGAATGGAGTGCGATAACGCCAGCGTTTTAAAAGAAGTTGGTGGATTCCTGTGCCAAGAGGTGTCAAGAAGTCATAAATAGCAAGGGTTTGTTTACCAAATACTAGTTAGTTGGTAATTTCAGCCATTTACAGCATGGATAAAAGCCGCAATCTTGTTAGCCCTTAACTTTTGGACACACTAACTTTGAACAATCTTATTTAAAATGGTAGTTATTCAAAAAATACTTCGTGTAGGCTAACGAAATTATGACCCATTGAAGATATACATGTTATCTATATAATTGTGAAGTAATTTTTTGTTGTTCGTGTGTATTTGTTTCAAATATATGGTTAAACTTGCTGAGGTTTTACTAGCCCTTAACTTTTGGACGCTACTGTATATAACATAAGTATCTAGTACACGATGATGTGTGCAGAACAGGAGACTTCGTTAGTATGTCCATGTTTAAAGAATGTATGAAAATTTGTGAGTTGCTCTTTCGACAGAAGCAGGTGTTATTATTTCAAATTACACCCAAATTTCACAGAATAACAATTAATATCGTATTTATTGTCCGTGAAAATCATGGAATCTAATACCGCTTTCATTAAAAAAAATATACCTACTTTTCTGCCGAAAATTATGACGTTATGGCCGCCACATGGCAAACGTCTAACTGGCCTGGCCGTGTTTCCCTCGCAAACTTGGATACGAGTTGTGCTGATTTATTTGCGTCCTCCTCAGTTACAGGCACAGCAAAAAACAAAACAAAAAAAAACATAAACATGCAGCAGCAATAAAACAAGGTGACCTACTGGACTAAATTGCCGTAGATACAAACTCGATGTAACACACGTGTGACTTCCTAAACAGATTTGGCCTGTTAATAAAGCGTCACACCGAGGATCATTGTGACTGACTTGGCTTTACGAGTTATCAAACATCGCCACTTTTCGCCGAAAAATGCATTATGCCTGCTCGTGGTCTGACTAGCATGCAGGACATTTGATGAAACTTCCTGATACTTGCATACTTGTTTCGAAAAAATTGAAATGTTATTTTAATTATTTTTGTTAAATTCCTGGAATGCTATTGCAATTGTAGGCTTTCTACTTTTATATATATATATACTAGCAGTTCAACCCGGCTTTGCTCGAGCCCTATGTACTGTTCATAACTTGCCCTACGTGTGAATTCGCTTTATGTAACCGTTGCCCGGGTGTTTAGAGGTGTGTGTGCTCGTGTGTGTGTGTGGGGTAATCAAAACATAAGAATAAGCGAAGTAAATATTTTTCAAAAATCGGAAAAACAAAAACAAAAGAAAACGCGAATGTGATGGAAAAAACAGAAAAACCAACGTTAAAACTGCTTTTGAAAATTAAAACAAAAAAATATAGAATGTGAAAAATTGCTTAAATAACCCTGCTTCAATATCAACATTTAAACATCAAAAAAAAAAAAACAAACATCTAACACCACGATTCGAACCCAAAACGTTTAATGAGACCGCGCTCTAACCAACTGAGCTAAGACGACTTCGCCGAAACTCTATCGCTTTTTCAAATATTTAAAGTAAATCAGGTTACGACGTCGTTGGACGCATGCGTAGAAGCGAATTCGTCATGAGAGGACGGTTTTTGCTGACCCTCCCCTGTAGAAAAGTGCTGATTTCAGGGTGAAATATTTAACGTTTTTGGCCAATTTTTCGATATTTGTCGGACGAAGTATGGGGCTTTCATACGAGATCAAATGTGTGAATTTTTGTTCTGTCTGTCAAAAGTTTTTAGCAGACATACAAACACCGCACATACATAGAAAACATACATTTTCGCTTTTATATATATAGATGAGTTGTTTTTTTTGTTTTTGTTTTTTTTAATTTTCGAAAGTTTTCATTTGATAAATCGGATTTATCAAAAGCATAAACTCTGCCGGATTATTAAACTACGAACAGATACAATTATCAAAATCAGAAGAGGATAAACAGACTCTGAAACGACTTGGTTTTACTTTCTTGGAATTTATACATTAGATCCATTGCTCTTCCTGCTTTGCGTAAAGTCGTTCTCCCCATAGCTTCAAACTCTTTCTTACACAGAGTGGGCTATTCTCTATTCGTACAAATCTACTATCAATCCATACACCGAGTACTGTTGCCATATTTGTTCTAGTGAATCTCTGTCCGATTCTACAGTCCTTGCTAAGATTCAGAAACGTATATATAATTTGATTTACCACACATTATTTTCTCTGCGCTGTCTGTCTCTCCCTTACAGACGTGATGTTGCTGGTCCCAGTCATTTTATAAATACTATTATGACATGTGCTCTTTAGAATTGTCTGTTCTATTCCCTGCTTCCTTTCCCTAGCTCGTTTGACAGGCTGATCTATTGGTCTCATTCAGTGCGCTGTTTCTATACGTCATTTTAATAAAGCTTACTATTGCAGCTCATATTCTACAGAATGTTTTGCCTTTTCAAAACTAAGGCATCTGTCATTTGTGTATTTAGTTTCGTTCGGCTTACTACTATAAACATAGGAATGCTACTGGTACAGTTTTTTTTTCCTTTCATATTTGTTTATATCGTTTATCTATTTACGTTTCCCTCTTACTATCGTTCTTTACTATTATTATCATGACTCTTACTAACACAACTACCGTTAATACTAATCTCTCTATCTCCCCAATACCCACACCATTTATCGTCTCATTCACCTTCCCTCCATCATTTAACATATTCATTATTCAAAAAAAGAAAAAAGAAAAGAAAAGAAAAGCGGACATTGCAAGCTTATCAGTGTTTTATAGATAAAAATAATCGATAAACCATACAACATTTCCAACGTCTCAGCTTTAACAAAGAAAAACGCTTTCGCTTGAGGAGTGGGAGGAGAAAAGGTTCCAGCAGCTCTTGCACAGACATAGATTTGTCCCTTTTGTGGTGACTTTCTATTACCTGTTTGCTCGATGCACAAACGATTTTTTGTCAGTGATTAATAGGTAGGGCACACCCACACACACGCGCGCACACACACACACACACACACACACACATATATATATATATATATATATATATATATATATACAGAGGAGAAAAGGAGAAAAATGACTATATAAAGATATATACTAGTGCATATAAATTTAATCGTTCATTAAATAAAAGGATTACATCATTAGACAACAGATATGCTCTTTATACCTAGCTATTTCGAAACCTAATGCTTCTCATCAGAAGAGGCGAGAATGATCTAGGTAACGTATTAGAAATGTGACGTCTTACGATGAGCATATTAGGAATGAAACAATGGGGTGTCAATGGAAGAGAGTAAACCGTATAAACGTGGAGGGGAGAAAGCCGGTGAAACTAAGTGATTAAGGTGGTATAGGACAAAATTGTGATGATCACAAAATGGATATAATTGGCATGTAAAGACGTTGAGGGTGTGACATGATACGTTAATGGAATGAGTTCAATACTAGTGTCATGTAGAGATGTACATTTAAAACCGAGAAAAATAGAAGATAAGAGATTATTGTAGAGGGTTTAATAAAATGGCTGGTGAGTATGTTCTTATATGTATATATATATATATATTTATATATATATGTAGTCATCGACATACAGTCCTGTTTCGTTGTATCACAACTCATCAGTGCCGCTAGACTAGCATCTCTCGCCAGCCAAGGACTGAACCTAGAACCGTCGTGCTGACGGTCGGCAGTTCTCCCACTCGACCACAGAAGCGACGCCCGCAAATAACTCGTCGAGATGTCTATTTAAATAGACATCTGCCACCACTCTTACACTGCTCAAACCGTGTGTTTGTAAACAAACAAACAACGAGCTTAGCATTTTTCAGCCAATTAAGTAGCGAGTGAGATTATGTGCGACAGTGCTCTACCCCCTCCCAAAAATATATATATTTGTAGTCATCGACATCACAAACAAAATCAAGCTTATAAAAACAATCAAAGAAAAAGTCTGAACAAGTTTGATTTGCAAAAATAAAAATAAATAGAAACTGCGAATACTTTCGATTTGGGCCCGTTATACAACTGTCCAGTTTAAACTAAAAACGTTAAAAATATGTGTTAGTCGTGCAGTTATTTTTGAAATTGTTTGGTTGCAGCGGAATAAATATTACTGAATTCTGTCTGACAATAGTTAAAATCGCGCACAGAAAAAAAATTATATACATGTGTTGGCACATTTAATACATAAAACATATACACTAATTGGTCTTCACTTACCAATGCTAAAAGTCATTCGAGGGTTAATGCGGCTGTCAATTGGGTAATGAATCATGCGAGGATAGCTCTGTAAATCATGAACGGAATAGACCAAGTTTAACTACTTAAAAGAACGACCCAAAAAGTATTTGTTGATATTTGAATTGAAGACACCCGTGTTTGTAGTTTGCTTAGAAGTAGTCCTGCATAAACGTGTCCTAAAGATGGAAAGGTATGGGAAATATACGCTTTTCATGCCGTTTTCTGCTGTGAATATTTTGCAGAAGGAAACTTGATACCGGATGTCAGTTTAGCACCCACCTTGGAATTAACGAGATAGTAGAGATAGATTGGCAAGGATTGTTTTGTGATAAATGTGTCTTCTGGCTAGGCTTAACACGCAGTATCTCTTTTATTCAGAAAATAACTATTTTTAAGCATTCGTATTATTTAGAGTAATTGGACTACTGTTCTCATCTTGAGTGTCGTTTTCAAAACGTTTGGGTCGAATTAACCCCCGACCTTCTTCAGGTGTCTCTTGTCGAAGTGGGTGAATGTTTCTGTCGAACTCAGGAATTTTGACGGAATTCCGAACAAAAACCTTTATTCAGTTCACGAGTATAGCATAGTCTTCTTCTGTCAGCCATGACTGGATAGAGGTCCTAAGTAATTGCAATTGTATTTTTCAGTCGGCTACACTTAGAATTTAAACTTCAACCCCAGGAGAATATTACTTTTACAATTGATTTTTCCGAGTAATCTAACCACTGCGTCACGGATACTTGCGGATCTCCTCCGTTATTTCTAGACGTGCTTTATTCCCCCCCCTGGAAATTGTTCATGTTTTAAGCTAGAGTTCCCCTGTTTTGGAGGGCTGAATGCTCCATCATTAACAACCAATCTAATATGTCTAACTTTTCCATTGTCAGAAGGAACATAAAGATTTAATTTTGCGCGTTCGATATACCTTTATGCAAATATATAATTGCATCAGGAAGACGTATGTTGCAGACTATGTGTGTCTTTTGTTTATTTCTTTCACTTCCGACTCTGTCTCTTTCTCTTTTCCTCTTCCCCCTCTCAATGTTTATGGGTTTACCTTGTCGTACAACGAATAGAGTACTCTTCGCAGGTCGATATTTGTGCACTTTCAATATAGAAAATTTGAGTCCATGCTATGTTATAGGTGAACGCCTTTGAATGTATGTATATGTATGTACATGTGTGGAGTCACATAGATGTGTGCATATGTATACATGTGTATATATGAATGTATATACATACATACATACATATGTATATAATATGTATACATATATACATATATATATATATATATATATATATATATATATATATATATATATATATATACACATATATTTTTAGCACTTTGATGTAATTATTTTCCAAAACCAGTGAACAGTGTGTGTGCGTGTGTTCACTGTTTTTGGAAAATAATTTCATCAAAGTGCTCGATTACAAAGAAAAAAATTATATAAGAGCTTAATATTTACTTATTTAAAACTGTACAGAAGGAAAGAACAAACATTGATACCGTCAGTTTCAAGTGTAATATAATTGGTATCAGTTAATGGTAAATAATGTAAAGCTCTCATCGACCATATTGTTTTCAATATGGCTAACGAGAGCCTTACATTATTTATCACTAGCGGGGGTACCTGGCGTTGCCCGAGTGTTTGTTTCCGGGACGGGGGGGGAGTTTTAAAAAATGTTATGGTAGGTAAGTAGGAAGGATCAAACCCGGAATCATGAGTAAAAGTAGGAAAATAAAGTGTGAAAAAAAAAAAAAAACATCTGCAACGTTAACAGTTCGTCCACCAAGAAAAGTCCATTCCAGTTGTTTAGGAAAAAAAAAAACGACTACGGTATGTCGGCGCGAACGTGAAAATATAATGTGAATTGTCCAGCACGCTAACCACTACGCCACAGAGCACTGCAGCTTAGTTTAGTGATTTTAAATAACCTCACATGAAAGAACTACGAAGCCAAACCGGTGTTCTCTTCTCAACTGTTCCTTGTGAACGATCCCCAGACGGTGTTAAGTGGTGGCAGAGGGAGGAGGAATTTATTAGAGAGAAAATATTTTACCACTTCCATTGATCCTAACCGATTTTGGCCGTGACTTCTCAGCAGAAAAAGTATAGAAATCTAAGATTATCGAGGAATTTGAGAAATAATAAGCCTATAACACACCTCAGATATTGTTCTGCCGTTTGTGCATATTATATTTGCATTAAATATCTTGATTTTTAATCCTATTAATGTCAAAATCAGACGGGGAAAAATGAGTTCATTTTATTTATATAGAGAAGAGAAGAAGAGATAGAAGATAGAAGATAGATAGAAGAAGATTAGGGTTGAATTCGATGGTATCAATCTTTTTCTGACCTTCTGTACACTTTTACGTTATGTGCGTATGATTCTCTTTCGTTTCATTTTAATTTAGTCGAAATTATCAGAAAGCAAGTAACCCCATTTCTAGGGCTAAAGCTTGGACTTTGTATGAGACCCATAGATATTGGAGGGTTCCATTAAGGCCTATTAATAATAAAAAATGAGGCGTGTCCGATGTCTCATATATATATATATATATATATATGGGCATAATGGATTCACTGATTGATATAATAATTAAGCGATTGATTTTGCACTACGAAACAGGCACTGTCAAGAATTGTATAAGTCAACTTATATATATATATGATGAGAAAGAAGTGAACCGTAATCGAATGTTAAAAAATGCATAAATAAGTCGATTAACAAAATCACGAAATGTTGTAGAATTGTTGAAAAAAGGGGGGAAAAATAAAACAAATTCTGTTCCTTCTTGAAAAGTCTGTCTGACGAAAAGTGCTTCGTTTTTTTGGGGTTTTTTTTTTTACATTTGGTGATTTTATTTTAATCGACTTATTTACTTTATAACATCCGAATAGTGCTCACTTTTTTCTTGGGTTGTATTACACTTCGTGAATTTTTTTTTTATCGACTTATGTATGTATGTTTTAACATTCGATTATGGTTCACTTCTTTCTCATCATATATATATATATATATATATATATATATGCGTGTGTGCGTGTGTGTGTGTGTGTGTGTGTGTGTGTGTGTGTGTGTGTGTGTGTGTTACACAAGACTATAAATCCTTAGTAGTATAAGAAAACTCCGGAACAACATCTGTGACAAGGTAGATCTCTATAACGTGGCCAACTCCGCGGTACAATTATGACTTACGTGATGGGAAAGGGTGAGTCATGTTCAACAATGATCGATCCGCTTAGAAACAGATTCGCGGGTTATGGTTGTCCGATAGTTCGGACTGTCATACTAACACAGATAACACAGATAATTGACGACCAGCGCACACGCAAATAATGAATGACCCAAGAACATAAGGCTCCCGTCACCGAAACCAGTACATATTTTTCTGTACCATTCAGGAAGCATCCCACAGGGTCAATCCGATCACAAATTTGTTTCTGTAAGGTTGAGGTATGGTCGAGTTCTGTATCAGTAGTTCCAACCTTCCAAGCTTTACCTTTTCTTTGAGAAGGGGTCAGTTTATTTTTAATCACTGGGTAATACTGAAGGAACTCTACAATATTTATTTGCTGGGCTAGAGTGCTTTTTTATTTAGCACACTGGATTTAGATAGATTGGTTTGTATAAGTACCAATTTTCTAGATTGGTTTGTATAAGTATTAATTTTCTAATCTGCTATAAAAGTGGTAAAGATTTGTACTTAAGGACCGGATGTACGCAAGACAAAATAGTTAATGATAATTGTTACGGAGCATGACGCTTAAAAAATATATAACTTCTGACAAGAATTTTGTATAGTACTGAATTTTCATACTGGATTAGCTTCTTTGATTTAAATATTTATTGATTTCAGATTTGGCCTAGACATTTCTAATATGTTTTATATTTAAGAAAATATTTTAATTGAAATTATATATATATATATATATATATATATATATATATATATATATATATATTAAATTCAATTTTCACCCCAAACAAGGCACAGTGCCACTTTGAAGCAGGGGGCTACTATCAGGGACTTAATTAGCGGGGTTATTATGTAGGCAGATGAGTAGAAAGATGTTTGTTAACATTACACTTGAACTTCTGCATATCATTGCAGTTGGGAAAGCAGAATCCCGGAAGGGAGTTCCAAAGACCCGCAGTTCTGGGGAAGAAACTATTGAAGTAAAAGGCTTTCTTGCACCTAGGGATCTCTACTGTAAAGGGATGAGACTTAGTAGCTTGTCGGGTTTGTCGGGGGTAGTTACGTCGGGGAGGTACAAGTGTTTGCAGTTCATCAGAGCATTCACCATTAAAGTATTTGTAGAACAGGCAGAGAGATGCAACATCTCGTCGATGGGACAGAGGCTGAAGCCTAGTTGACAGTTCAGGACCTATCAGGTTGGCGACTCTCTTTTGAACCCTGTCCAGGAGCGAGAGAAAAGCAGCAGATGCACCAGCCCAGATGTGACAACAGTACTCCATACATGGGCGAATGGTTGCCTTATAGAGATATAGGATACTGTCAGGCGTAAGTAGTTTTCTAGCACGGTAGAGGGAGCCATCCTTCCTTGCAGCAGCCTTGGCAATGCTCTCAATGTATCTATTCCAGTTCATATTCCCTGTAAACGTTAGGCCGACGAGTTTAAAAGAAGCACTTTCAGGTAATGTGTTCTTGGCCATTGCTATTGGTGGTAGAGAAGGTTTCTTGTAGTTATTGAAGGAAAAGCTTAGTCTTAGCAGCATTGAATGTGACCAACCATTTTTGTCCCCATTCCACTACGGATTGGAGGTCATCCTGTAGTGTTTCTGCCATTTCCTTGGATATGTGTTCATTTCTTTTCCTCTCATATCTGTTATAGAGAGTGGTGTCGTCGGCAAATATACCCATCTCCGAAACAATATTATCAGGGAGGTCGTTTATGAATATCAGGAATAATAGAGGTCCAAGGATAGACCCGTGAGGTACTCCCGCATTTCGAGGACAACTTTGATTTTTCTATTACTTAAGAAGGATTTAATTACATTATGAATTCTTCCAGTGATTCCATATGATCTAATTTTCCTTAGAAGACCATGGCATATATATATATATATATATATATATATATATATATATATATATATATATATATATATATATATATATATACGTTGCAATCATCATTATATATAATTTTATCTATATGGACAAAAATTTCATAGTCGCTACACTGAACATGTTAATGTTTCAGACAGTTATTTACTAAACAAAAAAAAATCACTCATCAGGAGACACAAAAAGTCTGTTTGCCACTGAAGGTAGCCGGTTCTCAAATGCGAGGAGTGAAACACTTTTTTTTATTAAAATAAACTAGTAAATCGATAACTTAAGTTGGGAGGGGTGACATTAAGAGACATTCTAGACTCAAAATAGAAGGCAATATGGGGTAGAGAATATCTAAGTTTAACAGGATAAATGAGAAGTGCAGAAAGAGATTT
>NC_136524.1:57273024-57290524 GCF_053919585.1 Euprymna scolopes
TTTAAATTTTATTTATTGATTGATTTATTTATTTATTTCCTACGAACAACTTATACTTTGGATATTTTTAATAGAGCGATAAATGGATAAAAGTTGTATCGGTACCAATATTTCATAATATAACATAATTCATCAATTATCATTGTGAATCTTATTGAGTACAAATTCGTTATTTGATTTGTCAATTTGTTTTATTTTATTTTTGCATTGCACTATAATTCAGTCACACAAGAATTCTAGATTCTTACATTAGCTTCACGGATTAGTATTCCATCAATTAATTAGAAAACAATCTTTTTAGTTAATTGATTGATTTTTATTTCACAGAAAGGTTTTTTTTTTCTGTATAAACGCACACACACACACACACACACGCACACACACACACACACACGCACACACACACACGCACACACATATATATATATATATATATTATTTATTTATTTATTTCAGGTAGAAAGATATAAAAAATTAAGAATAATTGAATTTCAACAAGGGTCGTTGATACTGCTCAATCAAAGAGAGCAAATTATATTTTTATTATTCTTTATGTAAATACAGTTATAATTTGCCACGATGTTCAGACCGTTTTAATCAGGCAAGAAGAATTAAAATACAAAAAAATACACTTCTGCGGGTAAATACAGTCCGGGAAACAGGATACAGCACAGGAATTATACACGCGATTATTTATTCCTGATTTTTATTGGTTTGACTTGTTTTTGTAAGAGAGTTGAAGTGTGTCTTCTGACATATCTGAATCATTTAACCAATGCTAGACTTTTCAAACTTTTAGAATTTTGTTTAATACTTATAAGTATTTGATAGGCTTTATCTAACTTTCTAAACGTTTGTCCTTCCAACTTGGTTAGCATTATCCTTCTACATTCTGCGCCTTCCGCTGATAGAAGTCTTTACTTTATGCATTTAATGTTCCCACTGCTGAGCTTAGCAAGTTTGACATAATCAGAGAGTTTTAAAAGTCAAGGTGGCCGTTTTGAAATCCTCGTTGCCCTTTTTTACTAAGTCCAAACATTTACATATTGTGTGGAATAGAGAAGCTGTGGGATTAAATAATTATGTTTAAATTTAACAGATTCAGCTGAGGTAAAGACGATAGATTTAGGAGTCAAAAACAATCCAGGAACTTTTTATGATCGGTGATCTCTAATTTGCGAACTTTCTCGAGTCTGCTCATTTTTCAGGATTTATTTTATGTTTCATACTTTCTGAAATATGAACGAAATGTCGTCCGGGGAATAAGCGAAATTGTCTGACTCCAAATACTATTTGTGAGGAAATGATTTTCATTAACATTATTTCACCTCTCACTGGGAATGTTTGTAGCAATAATTCTTGGTTATTTCGTTATCTTTCTTTAGTTTGCTGTTGTTGTTCTAGTGCTTTTTGAATTGTTCATCGTTTCTATGTTCTTCTATTTAAAGATTTTGTAATGTCTCTTCGTTTCTTTGCTGTTGTTCAATTTGAAAGTTCACTAGGTCTCCTGAAAGTCTTCGACGTTTAAAAGTGTTTTATAAATACAGCTTTTGATTTTAAGCTGATAATATTAGAAAGCAATCAAAGTAGAAAACTTTTGTTCACAAACAACAAAAAAAGAACACTTCTTAAGTACGTAATTCGCGTGGAAGATTTTACGGTCGAATATTAGTCACACGTATAATACAGTGCTACAATTTTCCTCTGAGAGATAAAAATAATATCAGGTTGGCAAAAAAGTTCTTGCGGTTTAAAATTTTTAAATCCAGATGAACATATATCCGCTCAAACAAAAAAATATTGATCGTAATAACCACTATCAGAATCCACACATATTTGCCAACGCAAAACAGGTGTAACGCAATAATCCTGTGTTCTGGTGGCGATGAAGTCACTGGGGGTGCTTTTGATATACCTTTGGGGTTTGAAGCATTTCCCACCTATAAAGTTGTGATGCTTGAAAAAGTGATAGTCGATAGTTGAGAAGTTTTGACAGTATGGTGAGTGGGGCAAAGTTTCCCTGCCCAATACGTTAAACTTCTGCACAGTCGGTTTAGCAACGCGCGGTTGGGCATTGTTGTGGAGGAGAATTAGGCCATTTTCTCTTGACTAATACTGGGTGTCGAAGTTTCTGACGCCTTTCATCCATTTGTTCATAGTACTTCTCTGCTGTAATGGTTTCGCCTGCATTCAGCAAACTGTAATGGATGATCCCGATCGCAGACAACCAAACAGTCAGCATGGCATTCTTTTGATGCAACTCTGACTTCGGAAAGTGTCGTGGAGCTTCGTCGGCGTCTAACCACTGAGCTGAATGTCGCCGGTTGTCGTAAAGAACCCACTTTTCATCGCAAGTCATAACTCAGTCGAGAAACGGGTCGTTCTTGTTGCATAAAAGAAAGGAAGATGACACTTCATAACGATGTTCCTTTTGATTGTCGTTCGATTCCTGAAGCAGCCATTTATCACATTCCTTTGTCTTTTCAATCTCTCTCAAGTGGTAAAAATCAGAAGTGAGTTCTTAAATAGCTGTACGTGGATTTGCTTCGACGAAGACTCTTCATCGATCGTTGTTAATATCCGATTGCCGATGACTACGCTCAATAACTTCGAGACTCTCTTCGCTGCCACGAAATTTCGCAAACCATCATTGTGCTGTGCGTTCAATTGTCGTTCCTGAGCAAAACGTTCTGTTCAGATCGCGAGGTGTTTCAGCAACGTTCGGCCTATCTTGAATTAGAATAAGATAATTGTGCGATTTTGCTTTTATATACTTTGTATTCAACGTTCTGAAAAAAAACATAATTGCTTTAAAACGGTTCTAATTTTAAAGATTAGTTAGAGCGAAAACCGATATTTAAAATGATATATAAAATAAAGGTAATCTAACAAAAACTTATTTCAAAATTCATCATTTGAAATCAAAATTAAAAATTCCGCAAGAAACGTTTTGTACTTTTTTGTATTTTTTCTAGTTAAAAGTTTACATAATACCGGAATAAAATGAAATCACCGTCTTCTTCTTTGAGACAACAAGAGGCTAATTACTTAGTACGCCTACCCTGTCAAGGCGGGGGGAATGAGACTATGCTACTTCAGTGATTAAATGAATTGTATGTGGATTCTGGAGTTTGACAGAAAGATTCCGGACTTTGAAACAATAATATACAGCATCACGAATACACATTAAAAATATTAAGATTTCGAATCTTAACATAAAAAATATTCCATGTAGATTCCCGAGTTTGACAGAAAGATTCCTGAATTCGACTAAATAATAAGGAGTATTATGAAAGAGCGTGAACCATAACATAATTTACGAACATTTGCGAAAAGGGTTGCTGACGTAATGAATAGGAGTCCATCCAGATGTTTCCTATTTACAAGATTCTGCTTAGTTGATAAGCCATGAATACCGACTGAAGAGCCATCTAAAAAGACGTCGAACGTTACGCAAACCTGACTCTAGGAATATGAGCTTACACCACGACCACTCATTCAGTAAGGCTACTCGTTAGATTATTACTAAAAAATGTGACAAGGCCCACTTAGCTACTTAAAACGAATATACTCCTTTCGCTGGACATATCAGTTGGTATGCAGTACGACAACCTGAACACACCCAGCATTATAAATAAATGTTTTATAATATTTGCACTTAGTAATAATGCCGCCATTAAAACTCATCTTGAGTTGCCATAGGGCCTTGATAAGTGGTGATTTCTTATGTAAAAACATACTAAAAAAAACTGGATTAAAGATTATGCAAACGTGGAAGAGGTTTTTAAGCCGCAAACAAAGCTACAAACCTATATCTTAAATAATTTTTCTATTTTCCATATGCATGAATCAAATTCACCCGAAACAAGAAAAAAGCGGAAGAAATGTTACTGCTGCTGCTGTCAATTCAAAATATTTAGGGATCCTGAAATAAAAATAAAAAAGGAATATAAAAACAACATTCGTAAACTTTCATCTGCCATAAACATAGACGTACAAATATTGATAAGAAAATAAGAAGAAAACACAAACAAAAGAAAACAAAACAAAAAACACGAAGAAATTCATGAGAAAATTACGAATAAATTTGAATATGAAATTTGCACCTGTCGCAAGAATTTACGTTTTTGACATTTTACCGAGACAATCTACAATTTTTTATCACAATTTCTTTTTTTATAGAGCTACAATCAACCCGTATATCTATCATTCACTTTCTCTATTACTCCTTTTTCTTTTTCTTTGCCACTCTCCCACTGATATGTTCTTGAAAAAAGAATTAATGCGTAAGACATTTCCGTCCATACGCTCATTTTCTCGGCAACAATTTCACAATTAAAATAAAATGACAAAATGTCTTGTACATTAAAAAACAGAATTTTATTGAAAATGATGTGGGGGAGAAAATGTTGAAATAGCTATTTGTCCATATATCATATAAAATGATCAATATTAACATTAAAATACCACAACTCAAACATTTACAATGTATTTCCTTCAATTTTGAAGCTTTATAACGTTTCAAAGTTCGCTCATAAAACTTTAACTTGTGGGTAATTAAATTTTATTAAATCTTATTATTTAATCGATGGGACGAGAATGCTCTCGGGTCGTCAATTGTAACTTGGTAGAAGTCTTAAGCATTGCACAATTGTATGTTTGGGTTGACAATACTGACGATTTTACTCACGAGATCTATATGACTTTTTACAACGCAGTTTCACAAATCCATTATCGCCTGCACTGGCTGTTCTTGCGGACAATTCTAGTACTAATTCTTGGAACCTTCAACCTATTTTGGTTTCCAGATGTATGCATCACTATGTATCATTCCATTTCATTACTACATATATATATATATATATATATATATATATATATATATATATATATATATATATATATATATATATATATATATATTGCCTTAAGGACATTTTAATAATTCCACCGGCCCGTTTTTTTTTTGTTTCTTTGGTATTTAAATTAAATAATGTTTCCTCTGAAATTTCTCCTTCCATTTTGCTGTACCAAGAATTTACTTATATATATATATATATATATATATATATATATATATATATATATATATATATAATCAATTTTCACCTCAAACAAGTCACAGTGACACTTTGAAGTAGGGGGCTACTATCAGAGACATAGGTTGTAGGGGCATTATGAAGGGAGAAGAGTAGCAATATGTTTGTTCACATCACACTTGAACTTCTGCATATCAGTACAGTTGGGAAAGCAGAATCTCGGAAGGAGTTCAAATTCGTACTAGAATTGTCCGCTAAGACATGTGTCAATGTGGACTTGGTGAAATTCAGTGGTTAAAATTAAATCTCTGGAGATTGAAGGTTCAAACGTCATTGCTGGCGACCAAAAATATACACTTGCGAATTGCTAAGTATCTACAAAGTATTAGCTGATGGAATGAAAACATGCTACTCCCGTGAATTAAATCATGAGTTCCCTTAGGAATTCCGCCAAGTTTTCCTGGTTCAACAAAAAAATCTCCGAGTATAAAAGATACCTGAAGAAGGTCGGAGATTACATCGATTGAAATGTTGTGAAAATAATACTCAAGATGAGAACAGTGATTCAACAATCCAACAAATACGAATAACTAACCCCGCATTTAAAAAAATCAGAACCTTATATTTAATAGATATTCACATTCAATTGCATTCAAAAGCATTTTGAATTGAGATTGAAATAATAACATCTTCATAGATGTTTTTCTAGTGAAACAATAGTTAATATTTGTGATTTTCAGTCAAGCGCATTTTTTTTTTAAATTCTCGACTATTTTTCCAGAAATAAATTTTAATTGTCTTCAACTCATGGAAACCATCGGCAGCCTAAAAATACCTCAATATTAATAAATTTGCATTACCCTAAAATATTAATCTATAAATATTTTGAAAGTATATTTAAGTAAACGCAAATTCAAATTTCTTTTCAATATAATTGAAACTAACTACGATAATTTTACATAGAAAAAATTCTGAGACGAACAAGAAAAACAATTACGACATTGATAATTTAAGCATCAATTTCTTTTCTGAAGAAATTTGGATGTTGACATATTAAAACTTTCACGTGACTCTATTTTACCGATTAAATGACAGTACGAAGGCAATCATTCAAATGTGGACAAACATGATCGACTGTCAAAATACGTCAAATTAAATTTAATACGTGTGACTCCATTATAAAGAGCGGTTTAATTTTAAATAACACATGACCATTTTAAAAATACATCCTGAAAATGCCTCTATTATCGTTTGATTTGTAGCTTGTGCTGGTGGCGTAATGGATGATATAAGAAAGATCAAATCAGCTTATATGCTATGTATAAATAATAATAACAATAACAATAATAATAACAATAGTAATAATAATAACAATAACAATAATAATAACAACTATAATAATAATAATAACAATATTGTTATTATTATTGTTATTATTATTATTGTTATTATTATTATTGTTATTGTTATTATTATTATTACTATTGTTATTATTATTATTGTTATTGTTATTATTATTATTACTATTACTATTATTATTATTATTATTATTATTATTATTATTATTATTATTATTATTATTTCAAGTTCTCACATTGAATATCACCAGAGATTATTTACAACAACCAGTGGCATGATGTATGGGTGACAAGTTTTTCCTAGTAATCTGCACCATTTTTGATGAATTTGTTTTATCGCAACACCTTTTCTTATTTAATTTTATAGAGCAATGACCATGAATGGGCTCTCACCGGATGTGGTCAGCAGTCCTGTTTTTACTCATCCAATAGAGGTCTTGTTAGTGTTTTTTTATTCCTATGTCTTTCCATCTTTTTAAAACTTTTTCGACTAATTGGTGTGGTGCAGTTGATATCAATATTACAGATTTTGGTGAGGTAGTGAATTTACAAATTTTCGCTTTCAGTTTTTTTTTTTGGTTTATGTGATGTTCATCTATATTTTTTTGTTTTTTTGCTTCTGGTGTAGTTTTCATGTGACCCAATTAAAACTAAATGACCTGAAGGTATACACATATTCTTCCAATGTTCTTGGTTTCTAAACGCATGGCATTTAGATCCTTTCTAGGGTGGTTATCGTCACTGGTGTCGGTCTTAACTGTGGTGTTTTTAGTGTCTATGTTCGTGAATTAAAGCTTAGACATACAAACACACAAACACACACATTTTCGCTTATATATATATATATATATATATATATATATATATATATATATATATATATATAGAGAGAGAGAGAGAGAGAGAGAGAGAGAGATTATAGATTAAAGAAATTTTGACCGGTATAATTATGACTTTTCTTCCGCTGAATACAGGGATGGCGTTGACACGATGCTAGCAATAACTTTTTCTTCAAAAATGAACCAGGATTTTAATGCAGAAGCCTATCCCTCCTCAAGACATAATTTATACCCTCCTCGAAAGCGAAAGTAATATGTCTTCAATAATATCAACTGACAATTTTTTTTACTTTCATGTGGGCGTTTTTTTTTTTGTTTTTTTTTTGTGTGTGTGTTTATTTTTTTAACCGTAGTTGTCTTTATGGCAGCAGCTGGCAGACGTGAAGGACAAAAAGCGTAATTCTCCAGATATCGATAATAGTAGCAACCGCACCGCAGCAGATGAAAAAAAATAACAAAAATCGCCAGTAAAAATAGCGGAAAAAAGGGCATGGATGCTTTAACGATAATGGTGAATGCATTATGATGACGATGAAAGTAACATTTCTGATATTATTTGCAATTCGTATTCATGAGGATGATAAATCATTTCGGGCGATTTTTGTCGCTCAGATTCAAGGGAACTCCGTTGCTTATTACTGTGCAATCACTGATTGTGACCTGTGTAAGAACTCCTGGTGAGCACAAATAACAAACAATAATTAGATAATTACCAGCGAGTAATCGCTGGTAAGGGCCTGTATGGATACTCCTAGTGAATTGATAATAATAATAATAATAATAATAATAATAATAATAATAATAATAATAATAATAATTCTTATTTCGTTTATCAAGGTCTCCCTGAAAAGGGATGGAATTTACTACACCTAGCGTACCGAATCTGATCGGGATTATTTGTGTTTTAACCCCGTGTATACGTCTTATTTCCAAGGCCAATGGAGCATAATTGGTTAACTTCTCGTTCTCTTTCACTCTCACATTTCTGTTCCAGGGTACTGAGAAGTCTGCCAGTGTTTGAAACTTTATCAATGATGACCAAATCCGGCCGATCATATTCGAATTGCTTGGTCGTTATGACACTTTTGTTCCACCATACCTTTACCTTGCCATCCTCACTTGTTCTCACTTCATCAGGCATCTCCTCAAACCACTTTCCAGCACACTTCACCCCAACCTTCTTACAGACCCCCAATATATCCGGAGTCCCGTGCGACCGTGTCTTTTGAGGTACTCTCTCTTGGCTAATCCAAAAAAAACCCTCCTGTCAGGTGCGCAATTGACTCTAAGGCCTTACCACAACCCGGCACTCTGCAACAACTTCCTGTCCTAGAAGCACTTTTTTTGAACACGCGTGCTCCTAATGCCTGCTCGTGTGCTGCACAAACAAAAGCTTCAGTACTCGAAGCCAGATACTCATCTCTAAGCTATTGCCATGATCTTTCATCAGCCACTTCTGCTATAATAATAATAATAATAATAATAATAATAATAATAATAATAATAATAATAATAATTTCTTTTATAATAATAATAAAAATAATAGTAAGAATAATATTAATAATAATAAAATAATAATAATAATAATAATAAAGTAATAAAATTAATAATAATAATATTAATAATAATAGTTATATCAATATTAATATTATTAATAATAATAATAACTTATGTAATAATAATAATAATAATAATAATAATAATAATAATAATAATAATAATAATAATAATAATAATAATAAACTCGATAAGAACCAACAGTATCAAAGCAAGGATCGATAAAACATAAGAAAACAGCAAATGCAGACTCTGTGGACGGAGAGACGAAGCGATAAACCATACAGTGAGTGAATGCAGCAAACTGACCCAAAAGGAATACAAAAACAGGCATGACCAAGTGGGGAGGGCGGTGCACTGGGAATTATGCACACCACTGCCTTTAGAGCGTACAGACAACTGGTACAAGCATAAACCCGCAACAGCACTCGAAAACGAGAACTACAAAATCCTATGGGACATGGACATACAGACGGACAAACCCATCCAAGCGAGAAGACCAGATGTCGTAATAATTAACAAGAAGAAAAAATCCTGTCAAATCGTAGACTTTGCTGTCCCAGCTGACAACAGGGTGAGTATGAAAGAAAATGAGAAACAAAGCAAATACATAGATCTAGCCAGAGAGTTAAAAGGGATTTGGATGATGAAGAAAATCAAAATAGCACCGATAATAGTAGGAGCACTAGGAACAATTCCGAAAAACTTTGAAAAAAGAATGGCAGAAATTGGAATCAGAGGAATAACTGCAAAAATACAACGCCTAACGATAAAACAACGGCTGAAATATTAAGGAAAACCCTAGAATGTGGGGAATAACACATAACAATATAACAAAGAAGCATTACAAGGAATGAAGAACGCCGAAGCTTCATATCAACAAGTTCTACACCTCCATCATAAATCCCCCCATTGTTTCATCACCGTCGCCCCCCCCCAATAGAAAAGTGATACCAAAGAGCCGAGAAGGATCAAGGAGGATCGAAAGACCGAGAAAAGAGCGCTGGCCAAACCTCCGCTGGATAAGCGCGAAGAGAACTGGGATCGTGGGGTGGCTTACTGCCACTCAAATTCCAGTATAAGCCAATGGCCACTACCAGCGAGAAATCAATGGTATGAGGCTGTTGCGATGACGCAGATTTATTTGCAAATGCTATCGAAGGAGGTGGAGAGAGCTGGACGTTTGGGGAGACTTGTTGTCACTCAGCTTCCAGAGAACACTACAGGTCTCCAAACCGATCGAGCTTCCACTCTCCAATAAAATAACGCCAAGCATGCCTCTGAGAATCTTGTCCTACTACTTCGTAAAGCTTACTCCCTAATCCCGGAGGACCTGTTTTATTTACATTTTAGGATGTATCAGGCGCGTAGTTCTGGGTGGACGGCGTTCGACAGTCCGGCAAGAACGATCATCTACGATCGGGAAAACTCCACTGCTGTCTAGAGAGTTTTTGTTCTCACAAAAAATACCAGTACTTGTGTAACCTAAAATTCACCAAACTTCTTATGGATGATATGTCAAATCAAAGAATTGAAAATAACGGCAAGAATGAGACTGGAAGGGCCAACACTCAGCAATTGATTCTTGGCGCATCAGCGAGAACTCGGTTGTCGTTCTGCAACTGGTAGAATGAAGTGGAATAAAAAAAATAACAAGGTAATCATGATGATTGCTGTTTCGAAAGCAATCATTATGATGAAAATGGAAAGCCTATCAGATGTAAAAACGCACGTTTAGTGAATGAAGAAAACAATGAGCGTTTGAACCAACAGAACAGCGTAGGTGTGATTAGGAAATGCCAATACGGAAGAATGACTAGATACCAGAACTAAAATTAGAGGTAAAAAAAGCAAAAAAAAACTGATGAACGCAGAAGCAATGATGGATAACACGGAAAACGAAGAAGACGTGCAGACTATTGAGGAAAAGACAAATGAGGTAGAAGACGTGTCTGAATGGGTAGAGATTAGTGAGGAAAAATAAGACGAGGTAATTGGTAATGAGCGTGTACCTGATGATTAGACGCTGGAAGGAAGTGATAGGGATTGTTGCAATACGATGGTTGTAGACGGAAAGAGAAGTGATGAAATGTTTAAGAAACTAGACAGAAAATCTCGTAAGGTTCAGGTAGAATATGTAAATGAAACAATGAAGTATGGCATGGCTGTATCAATGCGGGACTATAACAGAAGCTAATAATTTGATCTTAGCGGGGAATCTATTGGTAAAATAAAATTCGGATTGAAGAGAATTGAGCGTTAGAAAGAAATGAACTTTCAAAATTTGATAAAATTGCAGGAGAGCCACACAAGAATAATACATTGATAAAAACGGCTGGACGTCCTTTGCGTCGACCGTATGAGCAGGTGAGAATGTACAACACATCGTCAGTAATAGTGGGAAGTTGGGTCAAAAGGAGTGCAAGAGACTGCACGACGATATTGCGAGAAAAGGATATCGTATATGTGGTAAAAAAGGTTCAAATGCAGTAAAACTAATCTGAGCATATTCTAGAAAAGGTGAGAGTGATAATATTAAACTATTATGGGATATGAATACCCAATGTAGACATTTAATTGAAGCAAGCAAACTAGATTAAGTCTTCTTAGAACAAATGGAATACAAGACAATAATCATTGATGTAGCAATTCCGGCTGATTTGAATGTGGTGGAAAAAAACGAGAAGTTCGAAAAGTACCAAGACTTAAGGAAATTAAAAAGATTGTGGAACTTGTTGTGGAAGACTTGAAGAATCTGACAAAAGGATTTGACAAGTGGATTAAGAAACTTGGGATCCATTAATATGTTGGAGTTCCTCAGAAAACTGCCTTTTAGGCACCAGCAGAATGTTGCGGAAAGTTATAGGAATCTGAGAAAAGGAAATATTGATAGCCATTGGTTATTTGTTATGCTCTGCCTTTCAGCATAAAATCGACAAGACAAGGGTCAGACACTAAATGTTACAATAAAAATAATGATGAGAGAAAGAATATTTGGCAATTATTTTTATTATTATTATTATTATTATTATTATTATTATTATTATTATTATTATTATTATTATTATTATTTGTACTTACTAGACTTCCTCACCTCTAAGCACTTTGCTGGAGCAATCACTGGAGTGCAGTCAATTGTTTCAGCCAGAATTTTTTGACAATGTCGATGCCAGGTGCTTGGTGGTTGGAAAATTGCGCCAGTTTTCTTGTTACTCTACCAGGAGTTATGACTGGTGTTGCATCTTATGCTTGGTTCCGTTGAGCCTAATAATATCTTCAATCCACCTGGCCTATTGGTTATATTTGCCTTCTGTTTCAAATAGAGATCCAGTAGTTTTCTAGGTCTTCCTCTGCAGGTGGACAATCTACAGCAATGGCTTCCCTTATAAGCTGCATGTAAAAAAATCCTTTGGTTGGTTTTAAACTGCCTGTTTTGAATCTTGGAGTTTTACTTGATCTCCTGGTTTTTTAATCCTCTGGGCAAGTGCTTGTATTTTTCTCTCTATCTCCCTAGTTGCATTATGCAACCCATCAATGTTCTGATGGTGGTATTTAGTACAAAGTTTTGGGATGGTGGTCTTAAGTCGATCCTGTACCGTGGGATCTGCAAGGCTCTGTTTGATTTGGCTTAATTCCTTCCTGCAGAGGTTCTGTTGTTTTTGCAACTTGGTCTTCCAGTGAGGGGTGTGTGTGGAGACTCTGTGCCTTATTCGACGATTATGCACACTAGTTTATAAAAGGGCGTGATTTCTTAAACCAGTTTTCCATTTTCTTTAGTATAGTCTTAAGCCTTTCTCCGTTGATTTAATTTCCTCTTCAAAGTTTTAAATTCATTTTTATGTCGTTCAGTCATTTGGTATTTCTGTTGTCGTTTTGAGACTCTTTCCGTATCTGTCTCCAGAAATATTTTGTTTCTATCAGATATCTTGTGTCGTTCATATTGTTGCTCCGTTCACGTTCTTATAAAATTGTATTTCATTGGACTCAACGTTTTTGTTATGTCGATGTAGGTGGTGTCCTGTTTTTGCTTTTGTTTTTAATTTCATACTAATTGATTTTACCCCTAATAAATTGTTGAGGTCTATGATTGTATTTGCTAAGATCAGAGTATTCTATTTACTTTTTCCGTTTCTAATTTTATTTTTTTCTTATTTTCGTTTATTAAAGATAATAGTTGGTTTTATCCTCGTACATAAATTGTGTGCTGTTTTAAAAATCTCTTGATTCTTCATGAGTTAGTTACATAATATCGCTTCCTTTATTTAAGTGGTTTTTCATCAAGGTGTGCCTCTTGATTTGATACACCATCGATTTTTTGTTAGATTTTCGGCAGTTCGAGTTCAGAGAACCAAGTACACTTAGGAATATGTCTGGCTGGATCTATAATCCCTTGTTCAGTTTACGGCTTACCAATAGACATATTCCATAGATCTATCTCCTTTGATATGGTGCTATACAGGGTAGAACAATGAAATTGTCGGCCTGGTAAAAAACATGATTCCATTTCCATTTGATGAATATCGGTTTTCTTCTTTTTTTTTGTTGCAGATTATCTACTAGTTGGCCAGTTGTGTACTGTGCCGAAAATTGTGGCAACGCAGGCTTACCTCTTAAACGGCCTTGGTATGCGCTTTGGCGACGCAGCGTCATGATGCTGAAAAGGGTCCAAGATCGCGCCTGCGGCCTTATATAACAATGCAGTCTCGCTGAATCTCGTGTGCTCTCGCGCACGAAAGTAAATTTGGAGGACTCTGTCTTTTATAAAAAAAAAAACAGGCTACTGGAGCAGATGGGACAGACGTGAAAACGAGTCTATGGAAAGTACTGGCGGACGACGCTGCTGCAGTGAGCTGAGGTTTTGTGTATTCTTTTTTTTTTTGGGCAACAGCATGTACAAATCCCATAAGCGATCGGAACCGTCTATTATGCCTGAAAATGTTCCACGAGCGTGATCGAAGATGCGCCGATGTACGACTCATGCTCTCTACAAATTCAAGTTATGACAATAGGACCATTACCAACACCCACAAAATGCAAATCCAAAGAGTTCAACACTGGAGGGCACAACACAGAGAAGTTTCCGGCCACGGTTGTGGTGTTTGGTATGGTTTAAAGTGGGGGGCATATCATTATATCCTCGGAGTCGGCTTGAAAGTCAACTCCAAAGTGCACCAGGATGTGTGGTGATCCGCTGTTGCAATCAGGTGACCGCAGACACTGAATCTTGCAGCAGGACTCGAAGCCGGCCTAAAGTCCAATGAGACGCAGGCTTGGCTTCAAAAGGAATACTACGATTTTGTACTCTTCGCTCATTGGCTGCTTCCTCTCTGTTCTAAATCTGCTGAACTAGTTTGTTTATTCATACGTCGACGCCATCACCAACATGATCTTTCACAACATAAAATCCAGCCTGATCATTGCTGAGTATTCGCCGAACTCCTGCCTGCGCTTGTGAAAAAAGCGTGCTCTTGGTTCCGGACGCATATCGAGGCTATAATTGAGGATGAATGCGGCTACATAGAATAGATGTCAGCTCTACTAAATAATCATGATTCCTGAATTGATTTTGTTTAACAAAAGTTTTAAAATGTTTTCTTTAGGCGACCGTTTTATCGTTTCACACTGTAATAGGAGTTCATGATTATTCTGTTTTCTTTTGAAATCTGCTTATTTCTATGACTTTTTGATTTGGTGTTATATTCCTTAGAGCTTTATTGTGTTTTGTCTACGTTGGTGTCGTACTGAGAATTAGGAAGGTTACTACCAGCTTTTTGTCTGTTATATCATTCTTGAAATTAAAAGAGGAGCTAACATTCGCAGGATACTGACAAGATTTCTTAAGTTGGCTAACAAGAGAGCACAAGCGATCATGGCAGTTAGATCTTTCTTCTGAGTTCTACGTCGTTATTATTATTATTATTATTAATAATAATAATAATAATAATAATAATAATAACAACAATAATAATAATAATAATAATAATAATAATAATAATAATAATAATTGAATTGAAAATGACAATTTATTCACATGGATAGCAAGGGATGAGATTGCAAGGAGGTAAGGAATGAAATAGATAGGGAAAGTAAACTTGATGAAATTAGCTCTGATGATAGCATTGATGGTGCGAAAGTGCAGAAGGAGGATATAAGTGATGATGGCAGGCTGGCAACTTAGGAGGAATGAAATGCTATGATTAGGGGAAGTGACGATGAGACGTTTGGAGGATTTAAGGCAGACGAGATTAATGACTCTGGGGCAACAGGGCCAGTAGAAGGAATAGATGTATGGATAACTGGTAATTAATTTTTGGCTTTGACTTTCGTAGAGAAAGAAATACTTCAGAAGTTTTGGATTTTCTTGGAGGTAAAATCATAGATATTCCAACCATGAGGAGTTTTGATAGACGGAAGGTAAAAGAGGAGCCGTCAATATTTCAAGGCGTAATTCACAACATCGTGTGAAAGTACATATCTATTACGGAACTTAGCAGTCTTCTGCACGCAGCGTCCTATGCTGTTGCGGATCATCTTGGCTTGATACAGACGGACAAAAAGGAAATGAAGAATAAAAGTTCATTCTGGCAAAGGCGGCTTAAGAAAAGTATTAAACGGTGGCGAAATACATTGGTAGAATTGAAGAGATAAGAAAGGTAGTTAATCTTGTACAGAAAGCGAAGGGGGGAAAGTTTGCTGAAAAGGCGAGAATGATAGTTCTAGTAATATAAAAAAAGAAAGTCTGTGCTGGTGGTATGACAATTAGGAACTTTGTTGGAAAAAGTGTTTCTTTTCAGCAGAACAACCTTTTCCGAGTCAATCAGTTTCAGCTGTATAAAGAAATAAGTGGTAGCAAGCAGACGGGGAGTAACAGTACTCGAAATGCCAATGACGCTAGGAAGTTCTGGAGAGGATTTGGTCCGTCGAAGGGAAACACAATTAAGAGGCTAGCTGGTTGGGAAAGCTCACAGCAAGGCTATCAGGAATAAAGCAGATGGAGAACATTGTGATAATCTTTTACGACATGAAGGCTGACATTCGAAGGCTGACAAACTGCAAGGCACATAGACCAGATGGAGTGAGAGGCTTCTAGTTCAAGCAGTTACAATGCCTTCATTCACTAATAGGTGATGCCCTTCAAGGGGTCGTTGACTCGAAGGGTGTCCCTGATTGGTTTCTTATGGGAAGGACGGCATTGATTTGGAAGGATTCTGCAAAGGAACACCTGCTAGTAATTAAAACCCGATTGCGTGTCTACCACTAATGCGGAAGCTGTAACCCGGAATGTTAACAGACAAGTTTATAGACATCCTTTGAGTAATTGTGTTTTCCCTGATGAACAAAAAGGGTGCCGGTGCGGCTAAATGGGTACCAAGGATGAACTAATGATTAATAAGGCAATAATGCATGATGCAAAGGGGAATAATAGGGATTTGAGTGTAGCATGGATCGATTACAGGAAGGCATACTATAACCCGTCTTTCGCAGGTCAGCAAAGTGTGGCAGTACCCATCAATCGATTTGCTTAGTCTTAATTTCGTATTCGGGTTAATATGTCGCCGCCTCGTCGATCTGTCTTGCTTGAAGAAAAACAATTTCATGCACACAAAAGAAAAACAACTCGGTGCTCTATTCTACTGATTAAATTCGAGATAAGATATACAAATATATGGTTATATACAATAGTCCATAGTCCAATGTTGATTTTGACAGACTCCGCTAAGTCAATAGGTTGATTTCTCTTGGTATTGCGGTGGGTGTGATGCGGGAAGAGAGGGGTGTGGCGACTCTTTAGAAGTTGGGATACAGTCTCAGTCTCTCAACAACTCGGACTCCAATTTCAGCTTCAACTTCAAGTCTCGCAAACCGACTGACGGTTTCGACTCTGTACCCCGTTCATATACTGAGTGGAGGGATGAGACCGGGGTTTTTCCCTGGACCAATCGTATCCAATTACGTCACCCAAGGGGAAGTTCTTTCCTCCTCAAGTGCACCTGTGGATTTGCAAGCGCATTTCTCATGACTGCCGGGATCAAGCCCTTAACCTCGGTCGGGGTAATCGTACTCAAAGGGTTTACATCGAAAACGAAATTATGTTTTCGTTACATTTCTCAAAGTGACATTGAGTTGTCGCTTTCCATAAAACAATGAAATTTACAAATCCAATCCTTCTCTCAGCAGGGTCTTCTGCCGTCACCCGGGCACACTAATGATAATTAAAAAAATAAAAATATCATATCTACCAGGGTTATCCAGTATATTGGGAGTCTTGACCTTCCCGGTCGGGAGCTTAACCGTTCTCTGGGACGGTCACGTCACATACGACATGATTACTCACTCATTGATCCGTAAAACACTATCTATGATGAAGGTTGCTCTTGCTCAGAATGTGATAGCGCTTTTGGAGACAAGTATGGCTCAATGGAAAACGATTCTGACATCGAATAGAAATGTGCTTTGGGGGGTTGGCATTAGACGTGGAATTATCCAAGGAGATTCGTTATATCCGCTTCTTTTTCGATTTGTGGAAAGTGTTCAGAATCAACTGGGCACCTTGCAGCAGGGTGTAGCAGATTGGCTCCGAGATAGTACAACAAAAGACACGATCGCATGGGGCTTCGGATATACTTGAATATTTGTAAGAAGTTTGTGCTGGAAGTTAGTTCGAAGAGATGCCTGATAAAATGAGAGCAAGTGAGGATGGCAATGT
>NC_136524.1:57293024-57333024 GCF_053919585.1 Euprymna scolopes
ACTTTTCAAAACATTTAGTTAGTATCCCCTGTAGGCTTCAGGGTACAACTTTCAAAAGACTACGCCACGTGTACAATTAATAAATTGAAATTTAGCATTAAATAGCGGGTTTGTGAAAAGAATAGCAGAATAGCAGACGTTAAGCATCAAAACGCTTGTACGACTTTGAAATCGCTGCATATTCAATTATTCCTTAACCTTCGGCAACATAATTTTTTCTGCGGCTATGCTGGTGGAAAAAACTCGCTCCCAGCAGTAACGAAGCAAAACTCGCAGCTGAATTTTATCAATTGCCATTTGGAATACGAGGATGAAGACCACTATGATGATATAAAAGCAAAAAAAAAAAAATAAATAAAAAGAAGAAATGAATACAATCACAAAAAAATTAATTTTCGCAAATGTTCATATACTTTGGGACAACCTAAAAAGACTAACTCATTTAGATGCAACGGATGTTTGTATTTTGAAATGGACGTCGTACATCATAGTGTTTAATCACAGACACTAGAGGAAAGGTACTACCTTAATAGTATTTGTAAATGATTTAGTTTTCGTAGCACCATTTTGAGTAGATCTGCGTTTAAGTAGAAGAATAAGCGAATGTTGTTGTTTTTTTTTTGCAAAATTGGATTTGAATAACAAATAAAATGTGTATTAAGTCTAAATTTAAATGAAAAACAGCAAAATATAAAAATACACTTTGAAATGTTCGTACAATATTTTGCCTTCAGTGACATCTGCACATTAAGATATGGTAAGTGACATGTACTTAAGCTACGTTATCGTGCCGTGCTATGGGAAGAATACAGTAGCTCAAGTTCTATCGTAACTGACAGGTAAGCACTGTCTTTGGTTCAAGGCGTCACGCAAGGTATGTTTGCGTGAAAAACCAGAGATTGTTGCAACAATGAATATGTTCTTATTTCTGCACAATGCTTAAGTGAATACTATGTATATGTTAAGCTAAGTGCTTGTATTTGCTTGAAGATACGAATGTCGGCACGCAGAATAAATAACTGCTACACCAGTGAATATATATCTTTTCTGTCAAAGTAAATTAAGGAGAAATAACTCTCAAGTAAAACTGTTTAAGCTATAGCAACTACTACCTTTGCTTTAAAATTATTAAGAGAAAAAATTTGAGTCGATAAATATATATCTTTTGATTATCTTTAAAACACGACTTAAGCAATACCATTTGGAAAGATATGTGTAGCTTTTATTTTTGGAGGTATTTTCGCGTATTCGAACGCCTGGAGAGTCGATGATGATTATATATATATATATATATATATATATATATATATATATATATATATATGTATATATATATATAATAAATTGCACAGCCAAACAACGTCGCAGCCTACAAAAGCCATGACAGTCAACGAACACGAAGTCCAAGACTCGAGTTTCGCCCTCATTTTGGCTCATCAGTTAGACACATCCGAACTCAGGATTCGAAACCCGAGCCTCTTGCATGCGAGGTAAGCACTCTACCAACCATTGGATGACCGCGTCCCTTGTCGAGACGAAGTAGGTTCATTTCACAGTCGGATTTCGGCGCGGTATGCTTGATCTATTTGGGTTAATAGAATTCTTGTGTGGGGCGTTTGCTCAGTTGGTAGAGTGCTTGCCTCGCATGCAAGAGGGTTTCGAATACTGAGTTCGGATGTGTCCAACTGATGAGCCCAAATGAGGGCGAAACTCGAGTCTTGGATTTCCGGTTCGTTGACTGTCATGGCTCTTGTGGGCTGCGACGTTGTTTGGCTGTGAAATTAATTTATACTCTTTATCTCTCACCTTCTGAAAATCCATATATATATATATATATATATATATATATATATATATATATATATATATATATATATATATATATATATATATATATATATATATAAGTAGTATTTCAATTAATTTGGACTCGGGTTCAAATTATGTGACCGAGGGGACAGTTATCTCCACAATGAAGAGTCCAGAAGGAAATAATAATAATAATAATAATAATAATAAGAAGAAGAAGAAGAAGAAGAAGAAGAAGAATGGCAAAAGATGAGAATAATGAAAACACTTGGACATGAATGCAAAAAGACACATAAACTGAGAAATTGAATCCCAAATAACAACAGTACAAGATAACTAGATCAGAACCAACCACATAAAAACACAGATTGACAAAACGCAAAAAAAAACCCAGCAAATGAAGACACTGTGGACAAAGAGACTGAACGAGAAACCATATAGTAAGCAAATGTAGAAAACTCGCCCAAAGGAATACAAGAACAGGCACGACCGAGAGGGAAGAGTAGTACAATCGGAATTATATAAACAACTGCATCTGGAACGTATAGACAAATGTTACAAGTATAAGCCGGCAACAGTAATTGAAAACAATAATCAAAATTCCTATGTGACATGGATATACAAATGGATAAACCCATCCAAGCAAGAATGCCGAATGTCATAATAATTATCAAGAAATAAAAGTCCTGCTAAATTGTAGACTTTGCTGTTCCAGATGATCACAGGATTAATATCAAAGAAAAGGAGAAACAGAACAACTACAAAGAGCTGAAAGGAATATGAACGATGAAGAAAATCAGGATAGCACCTACAATAGTAAGAGCACTAGGGACGATTCCGAAAAGCTTTGAAAAAAGAATGCGAGATATTGGAATCAGAAAAATGACTGGAAAAATACAACGAATAACAATCTGTTCTTCAGATGCTACACTTCAATTTCTTGTTCTCTATCAGTGGAGGAGTAATCCTTCACGACTGAGACAATTTTTATTTTTGTTCCTTTTCTCCACATTAAAAAATCACCCTGGTGTCTAACTCTGTCCCGTGGGGAGGCATTGTAAATAGGAACAATAATGAAAACAGCTGAAATATTAAGCAAAACCCTTGAATGGGGAGATTAATACACATGAGTCACATGCGCGGGCCAGACAAAGTGCTGTAGAGGCAAAGCATGAAGAAGCGTTACGTGGAACCAAGAACATTAAAGCTGCATATCTATAAGTTCTCTATCCCCTCCCCCAACCCTATAATTGCCCCATCACCGTCCCCCACTCAAAAGTGTGAAGGCAAATAGTCGAGAAGGATCAAGGGGATGAAAAGACTGAGGACAAAGACCTGACCAAACCTCTACTGGATAAGTACGAAGAGAACTGGGGCATTGAGGAGGCTTATGCCATTTAAATCCAGTGGAGATTAATGGCCGCTGCCAGCGAGATATCAATGGTAAGAGGCTGTTGCGATAACGTAAATTTATTTTCAAATGTTGTCGACAGAGGTGAAAAGTACTGGAAATCTGGGGAGATTTGTTGTCACTCAGATTCCAGGGAAAACCACAGGGAGCGTTGAAGGAGAGATCTTTGATGACTTGTGTGAAAGCTCCTTGTGAGCCAATAATAATAATAATAATAATAATAATAATAATAATAATAATAATAATAATAATAATAATACTTTGTTTATATATATTTATCAACACTCTGACAGAATATACAATATTCTTACCTAAAATAAAAACAAATTAGCAACATAAATAAAGTTGAGTATAATGAAGAACAATAGTTCAAATTCGAAATATGTCTTCAGACAAAATAAGAATTATTCCAAAGAAGAAGAAACGGGCGGAAGGCGAAGATCAGCAAAAGGACAGTTCCAGAACAGAAAGAGGAAGAGCAAGAAGAAAGAGAAAAGGAATCAGAAGGAAAAGGTGATTATATTTTCTGTTTGATTATTTGATAAAAACGTACACACCACATATATATGCGCCCATAAGTACATATAAATACACATTGAATTAAATGCAAGTCAATTTTAAAAGCTTACTTAATAGAATAAAATTGCCGAAGGTCATGTATTTTGTTTGATTGTGCGACCATTCATGAGATGTAAGCAAATAGTTATAAACACAGGCCAAGTTTATCGGGCAGATCAGGAAACCTAATACGGAATATACAAATATTTACGCTGTACACAGACATATGCATAATACATGTTTGCATTAACAGTGAATAAAAACAAATTTATTCAAACATAGCCACACACACACACACATAATCACAACAACACACACACACGCATAAGCAGAGAGGTACGCACACTCAGGCACGCACACACACGAACACATTTATATCTATGTGTGTACATATGTATTCGCGTGTGATAGACATAAGTTTGATCTATCAATTTATAGACACGTTCGCACGCGCCCACACACATATATATGCGTGTGTGTGTGCATGTGTTTGGTGTGTGTGTGTGTAGTGTCTGTGTGTGTGTATATATAACTAAGCCCAGGACACAATAGTGTATGTAGACAAACTGTAAATATACAGACGTAGACACAAACAAACGCAGTGTATAGACAGGCAACCCCACTGATACATATGCATAAAATACGCATATCCGATCAGAGATGTGTTAATAGATAATTCCGAAAATGCACACACACAAACACACACACACACACACCCACACACACATATATATATCGACATGGACACTCGTGTACGCATTGAAACGTACACATACTAATATTTCATGAGTCTTACAACCTTTTTATTCTTATTATTCTATTGTTTATGGTATTGAGCACTCTCTGGTTCGATTTTTAAATAAAATGCCTCTAGACAAAGCGTGAAGACACTTGATGCAAGGAGCTAAGAAGAACGAAAGATGATTATCGCAAAATAGAGTTAAAAACAGTAGGTAGGAAGAGTGTTCTACAAGACTGCAGTTCTTGAAAAAAAAAGCTACTGGAACGCAAGGTTCTATTATAATGGAGTACCAAATCAGCGAATTGATGAGGAACACTTGACCATCAAGTCAAACAAGCTGGAAGAAAGGAAGCAGGGAACAGATCAGACGATTTCGAAGAAAACATGTATGCATAGTATTTATAGAAAAGACCGAGACAAACGTCATATTTGAGAGAGAGAGAGAGAGAGAGAGAGAGAGAGAGAGAGAGAGAGAGAGAGCGGTTACAGAGAAGGGTGGGACCAAGATATAAGCAAAATCTTTTAATTGATTTTAATCAAAATTAAGATAAGGACTCAAAACATGTTTTAGTAGCATATATATTTTAGTTTTGATCTATGTAAGGGAGTCGCAGTGACTGCATAGAACATCCTTTCTGCTTCCACGGGGTGCAAAACTGGTTTCGAAAACTAGTAGATTATTCCCCTTTTCCTGGTTGCAACGTCTTTCTAATAGATTAGGCGTTGCCAGTCTGCGTCTGTTCTACCATTTTTTTTTTCATGGCAATTGATTCGCTGAGCTTCAATCTCTGCCAGCCTTGCAAAACATTCTCAATAAACACTCGTCTAGCCACAACCACGGTCAACGATTCCCTCACTCTATATATATGCTTAAATCTAAACACAAATTTAATGAACAAAGTTTCTTTCCTGGAACTACCCGCCTTTTGGAACTCTGTACCGTTTGCTTGCTTTCCAGCTGACTACAACGTGGTCGGCTTCCAGGCCAATATTCAAAGCTTTTCCTTAAAGCATAGACAATTTCCACCAGTACCGGCCAGTATGCTGTTGTCTTATTTAACAACATACACTCATTAAATCTTATGCTTGAGTGGCTTTCGGTTCTTGATAAATAATCACACCCTTGTAAAAAGAAGGCAGTTATTCGTCGGTCCTTAGAGAAATACTGAAGCGTATGAATTTCTGTGGGCCTCGTTAAGGAGGCGATGTGAGAACATTAGTAGATTGGACTCCGATTTCGTAGATTGGCTAAAAGATGTTATGTGAGTCGACTGCCCAGGGAAAGGGCGTGAGAGCGTCTTTTACCGTGTCCACTTTAGTCACCAAACATTCCAATTTTTCCTCGATAGTGATTCTTAAGATGTTCAAATTATATATATATATATATATATATATATATATATATATATATATATATATATATATATGAGGTGGGACAGAGCAAGATGGATCGGCGCATGGGGGATGAGAGGAGACAAAAGGAAAGAATCGGTGACTGGATATGTTTACTTATATACGCTTATATAATCATCGTACTTACATCATGCAATCTGTGAGCTTTCCAATTCATACAAGTAGGTAAGCATATTTGTTAATGCCATTGTTCAACATCATTGTATTTGTGTATGCTCACATGTTTGCCGACATATATTTACTATCTGTGTGTATACGCGCTTGCGCGTGTGTGTACATTTGACTTAAACAGTTTAAACAATTTCGCATAATTGGTTGCGCATAATATTATCTGTAAATAAATATGCCTCCATTGATTGTGAGTCGGTTTGAGTGCGTGTGCAAGTGTGTCCGATAGGAGGGAAAAGAGGGCAGATGCATTAAGCTTGATAAATGGTTGGGTTGTGTGTATGTGCGCGTGTGTTTTTTAAATATTTGCATTCAAATATTTGTATTTGCTTTCGTTGATTTTAGGTCTGGTGCTTTGGGAAAGGAGAGTGTGCAGACGTGCGTGAGTTATGATAGTGTAGGTTATATCATTTCTTACTTACCTCTTAAATGATGTGTAAATGATTATGCGCCAATACATTGAAACCGGGTGAAAGCTTTTGATTTGTTTACCTAGTTAAAATATTTAGCGGTGCATGCATCTAATTGATTGAGAATTTATCGATTACGTATATCTAATTGATTGAATTATTAAAAAATGGATTTCAGTTGTAACGTGGCGTGGCCGTTACTTATTAACTGTTTCGCTACAATTAAAACTTCTGTCGCCCCCCCCCGCCCACGCCGTCTGATATTGTCGCACAGGAAAAAAATCGATAAATCCGACTTGGTATTTTTTAAGTGCAAATAAAATACATTTATTCGTGGTTATTTCAAAACGACGCATTGCATTAGTTTCCCCAAGTCTGCCCGAACACTGATGTGCCTTTCTTAAATGACTTCTCGTTGTTATCCAATGCTGGCGCCAGCCAGCGCTTTCTCGCGATCGATCTTCACACGTCCATCTTGCCCGGTTATCTTTTCTTCTCCGCAGACCACGCGGAGTATTTTTCTGTGAGGTAAGCTCGCACAAACCTGCTAATTTGCATACGTGTTTTGACGGCTGCTGTTGCAAATATTTTCACTATCTATCCTTGAGCTGCAGCTGATATGTTCACACGCGCTCATGCACGCTCCGTTACATGTTGCTGTTAATGTGTGTGTGTGAGTGTGCGTGTGTGCGTGTTTGTATCCTATTTCTTAACTTCGAAGTTGATATTAGTACCTGAACTGACGAAAAGACTTGATCTTAATATTATAGGAAGGCTAGTAAGAAGCCATCAGGGATCTCATCAGCGATGCCCCATGCGGAAATATATTTTCTTTCCCGGTAAACAGTGCGAAAAGGAAACCACTGAATGTGTCAAAACTGCAATTGAAGCACATGTTCCAACGCGGAAATTTTACATCAAGACGCACTTTACCCAATGGTTTGCTTCTACTTCTGAAACTGTCATTGCTCAAAAGCGGCATGCATAACGCAGATTTAACTGACATAAGTCCAGTACAAACAGACAAAAAGTTTATAGAAGCTAGAATTATATGTAAGAAAGAAATAGCGATAGCTAAGAGAGAATATACCGAAACCATCAGAAACTCATCAGACAAAGAAATTAGGAACCCGTGATTTGTGGACAATCTACGACAGTGTAGTAAATAATGGGCAATCAGCAATTCCCCCACTATTCAATAATCATGAGGTTGTTTGCACAGCAACCGAGAAGGTTAACATGTTTGCAAGTCGGTTTACCCAGCAAACCACTTCCTACCTGATTTTCCTTTGCGGACAGACGCAATACTAGATGATCTGAAAATCACTCCTTCTTGGGTGTATGGTACCGTAAAAAACACATAGACACCTCAAAAGCATGTGGATCCGATCTAATTCCGGCTGTGCTATTAAAAATGCTCCACTGAGGTTGCTCCAGTCCTCTCCAAACTTTACAAGAAATGCCTTAACGAATCTTGCTTTCCTGGCTGCTGGGAAAATGCTTCTGTGTACCGGTTTACAAGAATTCTGGCGAAAAACTGCCCCATTAGATTATCGCCCCATTAGCCTCCTCCCTCTTCTCGCTAAAATATTTGAGTCCATAATTGACCAAGCTCTATTCCATCACTTTACCTCTGGTAAACTTCTGACTGACCAAAATTTGGATTTAGCAAGCCCGTTCTACAGCCGATATACTAACTGTAATCTTGGAATGTATATAACATACACTGGAAAAAGCAAGAGAGGATAGAGCGGTAGAAGGATACTTTACATAATTAACATATATATTGCCTTTTTTATTGAACACTTTTAACAACCTTGTTAAATTCATGAATTTTCTCTCTTGAATACCTTTAACTTGGAATAAATGTTTGAATGTATATTCTCGGCAATGCGGTGCGTGAGATGGACACGTTATTATTATTATTATTACTACTAGTAGTAGTAGTTGCTGTTGTTGTTCTTTTTCTTCTTGTTTTTGTTCTTGTTGTAGTAGTAATAGCCGACTTTACAATTACGAGTTACACCCGCTGAAACTTGAAGTCGCCCACAAAACTTAAAAAGAAAGATAAATTCAAAACATTAATGAACATTGCTTGACACTAACTTTGGAGTGATATAATTATACATCTGAAAAAGAATTGATGGTCGCCCATCAATAACATGCATGGGGTTAGTTAAATCATAACTATTGAACTATCATTATAAATTATGGAGTGCATATTCTAAGCAACTAGGTGAGTAACGTAGACAGATCATTGATTTTATTGAACTTTATCGTTTAGGATTTTTTCCTGAAACCATACCATAAGTATTAACATTTTAAGTTAATGCAATATTTCATGTTTATGCTCGTCCTTATAAATATGAAAGCATTTGCCCCTATACTATCTGTTGTGGCGGGACTAACATATGTTACCTACGAATAGACTATTCTAATCTCAAGAAATACCGGAAGACTAAGCCGTAAGGTGTCTCTTGGCGCACCCATAACAAGGAGTGCATGTGTTTTTTTTCCCCTTTCCAATTTTTTGTGCTATGAACACAGTTTTGCTAATTTCCATAAATAAATAAGTATTTTACCCATCATGGACGTCTTATAAAGTACATGGGAATAATTATTAAAACTGCAAATTGAACAACAACAATACAATTAACAATAAATATTCGAACACTCGATTAAAAGACAACAACAATTATTAGAACACTAGAAGCAACCAGATAAAAGACAACAATAATAACTAAAGAGGCTAAAGAGGATTTGTGGAAGTTATGCAATTGCTTTATCATTGATTGAAAAGGTCCCGTTCAGTATAGAGTGAATGTTATCTCAGATACTAGCAGGCTTCGTTATCAATGCTCTCTCATTAGCATTCAACATTGGAGATGTGCTAGAAGTTTGTGATTTACATATTGTTTTGCGGCCATCATAGAATTTCTTTGGGTCATACATATTAGCATATTTTTTGTATTTCCAGAGATTTATTATTGAGCTATTTATCTTGTATTTCGCGCCGTTTTGCCCAAAAAGTATGGCACATCTTTTAAAATGCTAAATGCTACCTTTTCTTGGGCTGAACTTAGATCATGCTGAAGTTGCGTTGTTATACTTTTATTTTTCTGTGAGTAGTTCCTTATCTCCTCCTCATACTCATCAAACCGATCCTTATGTTTCCTTTTAGATGATTCAAGCACTTCCAGTTATGAAGTATGTATAGCTTTCTTGAATGCTGTCTAGTCGTCTTTAATATCAGAATAATCAGAGTAAATTATTCGCAAGCAGAGTTGTATTCACTTCACTTTTAGTTTGTAGACGTTAATGCGTTTAGCCAACTTTTGTTTATTTGATGCTACCGCTTGACTACAATTCTGAGTCTTAACTTAAACATAACAAGTTTATGCCTCGGTCAGCACTAGGCCTTGGTAATCAGAACATCCTGTAAGTCTACCTTTCTGGTGATTACATGCTTAATGAGATACCAGTGCGTAGATCTTGTGAGCATCCAGACTTATATGTTCCTATTTGATTGACGAAACACATTATTTGGTGATTAAGAGACCGTAGGCGATGCGTGGTTTTAGGAGCAACAATCCGTTAATGTTACACTTGCCAACTTCATTGGTGTCGATTGCTTTTTCTCAAGTTTGGTAGTTTGCATCAACTCTGGCATTGAAGTCAAGTCACCAAGAATGAATAATTTATCTCCATTGGCCACCGTTATCAGGAAGGGTTCTAGTTTTATTATTGCTGTATGATCTGTTAACAGCAAACTTATCGAAATATTTACAGTATCTAGAGTTTAATTGTAAATGACAAGTGTGATGATACTAAATTATGATTTTAGTCAAAAGTTTACGGCCCGATAAAATAAATAATTTTCATGATTATAATGATTATAAAAGAATTAAAGAAAACTGATTTAATGGAAAACCTTTAAATGTGTGTGGGTGGTGTAGTCCAGTATTGGTTCACTTTGCTTAAGACCGTCGCCCGGAGGATTACCTGTTCCATTGTTCCGATTTTCATTTATGGAGTAAAAAGTGCAGTGTGTTATCTATTTTGCAAGAGAAGATAGTGCAGTATCTGTTAATATGATGCTATACTCACAGGAATTATCTGCTCCTCTTTTCGAAAGTATAAACTAAATTTTTGAAGGTTTAGTCAATTTAACATCCTAACATATAACGAGTAATTATATTCTGATCTGGGTGTAGTGTAATCTATGTTGACTCGTTCATAATGATAGCATTCTCGAAGACATAACCACCTCCTTTATTTCTTTCCAAGTTTACCTTTTCCTTTTGGAGTAAGAAAAGTAAATTTTTATTCTCTCAGACATCGCCCGATTTCTTTTTAGAACATTAGCATGAGTATGGTTTGGGGTATATGATCTGTTTGTTTCGTATATCATACTATCAGGAATAACTTTCCAATTTTTCTTTCGTTTTTCTTTTGTTTTCGTGATATACTCCTCTCACACATTAACTACTTTTTCAGTAGCAGGGGTAGTCTTTATTTATAATAATGCACTCCCGTTAGTCATCGTCTAACCTTTTTGGGCTTAGTATAGTATTTGATTTGTATATTCATTAAAATATCACCCTCTCATTCTAACAAAATATGTGCTAGTGTACACACACACACACACATACACACACACATATATATTACGTTCGAAATAGACTACATATAAATATATTTATTTATCTATATATCTATCTATCTTTCCCTCTCTCTCTCTCTCTCTATATATATATATATATATATATATATATATATATATATATATATAGACATATATAGGAGCAAACAGTTAATAAAACAGACACACACACACACACACACACACACATATATATATATATATATATATATATATATATATATATATATATATAAGAGCAAATATTTAATACAACATGTTAAAAAAAACTTTGAAAAAGAGTTAACAACAGATTTAATCTGAAAAGAAAAGGTTCGAAGAAATACTTTCCTTCTCATCAGAGGGTAGGAATTAGCAAAATGCAGGATCGGATTTTGCATACAAAAGTATTTGATGAAACAATAAGTAAATCAAAGATCTTACTTGATAACAAAAAACTGAAGCAGAGGGAATATGTCGAAGAAAAAGGTGATTACACGTGAATGGGTAGTCTGGTGGAAAATAAATAATCCAATGACGGTAAAATCCAAAAATATAACTTCAAGAAAGTTAATTGAATTTTCATTTGCGCAAATAAAATCCAAGGAAATTCCGTAATTGGAAGATGGTCCAAAATAATCCAAAGGCCGAAATCCATGGAATAATTCACAAATATGTACAAGGGAAAAGGGGACAAATTTCAATAATATTAATAAAAGAAAAATAAGATATGCTTTTATCACTGCTGCCGAGACATAAATATAAATAAGAAAGATCAGGAAAGAAAACGGGAGAAAAATAAATTAAATGGTGATAGAATTAAATATTAAATAGAAAAACAAATGTCAAAATGACCCAGACAGGAAATGTTAAAAGGCGTGAAAAAATTAATAGGGCAAAATAATATAGGTCAACTGAAATGTACAGGTTATTACTTAAGAAAATATCAGCAAGAGCTGTTTAAAGACACTAAATGGAAAATAAATAAATAAATAGCAAATAAATAAATAAAAAATAAAATAAGAAAATAAAATAAAAAAATAAAATTATTTAAGGGGAGAGGATGGCCGGTATCTGCAAATTCAGGAAAAAGCAAGAAAATAAGTAAGTAAATGCATATAGTAAAATATAAGTAAATATACATACAAGATATGAAAGTGTGGGTAGATTGATATATTAGATAGATAGGAATATTTAAAGACAAACACAGAAATTGAAGATAAAAACCGGCCAAACAAAGAAGAAATAAAGAACTAAAATAAAGGATTATTAAATTATAAAGTATTAAGAAAGTACGTAGAAAAAACTATAAAGTTAAAGAAAAAATTATATATCTATCTAAAAGGTAAAAGTAATAACTATGTAATTTCAAAATTGCCATAATTAAATTTGGACTGATGTTTATAGAAAGAGATCAGTTCATTTTTAGAATTTATTATATTGTTACTTTGGGGGAAAGTAATTATAGTTATAGCTTCGGTTGTGCAGAGGCGACATGATTTAGAGTCTGGAGTATAAGACTTAACTTTTTTTATAATGGTCCATTTGATTGAGAAGGGGGTATTTGTAAAGTGAAGTTTTTTTAATTAAAGTGGTTAGAGAAGTTCCTTGGTTATTATTAGAATTATGGTTGTTAAAAGAAGAAATGTGGTTTGATATTCTTTTCTTAATTAATGTTAAAGTAGCGCCTATATATGTATGTACTTTATTAAAAGCTCGAGGTCTGGTATTAATATTAATTTGCTGATTTGTATTAGTTGAATGGTTTGGATTTTATTCATAGTGTTTAACAAATGATGGGGCAATTATTGTATGAAGACTATTTTGGAGGTGATAATGAGTGCTGTTAGTGTTAGGAAAGCTGTTAGGAGAAATATTATTATTCTCATTATTATTAATATTATTATCATCATTATTGCTAGTTGTATGAGTGTAGATGGAGGGGCTGCTCGGATAATGTATTGGATTAGTAACTATATCAGATGGAGGATGGGAAGAAGGGTAACTTGAAGACGAAATATTAGATTCTGTTATGGGAGGATTGCGTGGGAGCTCAGTAATTATGCAAGAATATATAACATCTTTATGGATGCAATCATTATTGAGTGGGCGATGATGTTTGTTATTACAATTACAGTTAGTTTTGGGTTTTATTGGGAAAGGGATTTTTGGGGCTGATTTAATTTTTTTGTTATTAGATGTTAAGATTCTTTGTGCTAAATTAGGCATTGTGTAATAAGAAATCCGGATTGAATTTTTATTGAAAATAGAACTATATCTGTGTGGGTATTTGAAAGACTTTTGTACAATGTTGAAGAATTCCTTAGGTATATTAGTTTTGACATTTAGGCTAAATGGAGGATTAAACCAAATATCTTTTGGATTATATATGTGGGCTGGTTCATTGTTATTGATAGCGGCAGATCTAGTTATTTGAACTGGTTTCTTACGAGTCATATTGTGTGTGATTACAGATTTAAGGCGGCCTGCAGGAGGAGCATAATTGTAGTATTTAATCTTTTCTTTGTGTCCTGAGTTCCATAAGGCATTATTGAAGTAAGTAGCATTTTGATTAAAAGTTTTCTATCAGCAGAAAGAGCAGAAATTCTTCTAGAGACGGATAGTACTATAGATTTTATAATTGAGCTGGGGTGGTTAGAAGATTTATAGACGTATAAAAGCGTAAGATTAGGTTTAACATTAAGATTAAGTGTAACATCTAGAAAATTTGAAGGTTTTTTGTTTGGTTCGATAATTATAGAAAGGCCAATATTATTAAAGAAGTTATGTAATTTTTTAATTGTTTTGTTGTACTCTCTTGGCCTGGCTGTTGTAATAAAAAGGGCATCGTCTCTATAAAGGCCACCTTGAATATGTTTAAAGTGGTATTTAAGTTCTTTCAGTAAGAAGAGTCCCACTAAATCGGGAACTTTTGCAGAGTCAGAAGCACCCATCAAAATGTCAAAATTATCCGGGATGTTTTTTCTAGTCCAAAGCTTATTGTTAAATTGTATAAGGGACTCTCTCGCTAGGAGAATTAATTTTATTTCTAAATTAGTTAAGTCAGAATTTGCTTTACCAAAGATAAGAGGCTTATTTAAAAGGATCGGAGAAATTGATTGATAATAATTTTGGATGTCAAAGGTCATGAAGTTAAGGAGGTGTTTATTTTTAAGGGAGACAAACCAATTAATTACAGAATCTGAATTCAGCCAAAGAGGGAAACTTACTTTTTCTTTAATAGAAGGGATGATTCTATCTAAGATATTTTTTGCTTACAGCTCCGAAGTCAGAGTTAGATGGGCAGATCAATCTGATGGAAGGGTTGTCATAGAAATTAGATTTATGATGTTTGAGGGTGAATCTAGGTGTACCCGGAGAAATTATTTCAATGAAGTTTTGAATATTCATAGAAGTCAGTAAAAGTTTAACTTCAGAATTAATGGAATCTAAAGGCTTAGGAGGGACTATTTTATAAAATCTGTTAAGTTCTTTATAAAAAAGCTTTTTATATCTAGGATAGTCAAATTTATAATATTTTTTTCTTATCAGCAGGGACGAATATATGTTTATTCTTTTTAACTTTTTCGGCAAGATTATTTATTTTTCGAGTAACCGGATTATAATGGTGTTTTTGTTTCTTAAATTTATTTTTTTTACTAAATTTAACATGGAATTCTCAAACTCCTCGAGGTAAGGGTTGTCTTTTGGATGGGCAGTGGTTTTTAATCCGTAAAATCGGCAGTAATTCTTTCGAATTTCTTTTGTTCACTATGAGATTTGATAGGGAGTTCATTTGTAAATATTTCTGGGTGAAGTTGTTCTTCAGAGGAAATAGGCGCTTTAAGTTTATTTTTAATGCTTAAGTCATGGTGATAAGCCTTCCACCTTATATTTTTTAGAAAAGTGTTCAAAGCGAGAACAAATTTGTGGATATATTCTTGTTGGATAGGAATAGGGGTATTTTGGCAGGCAGAGGAATGTGTTCCTTTTCAAACATATCTGGAGAGAATAAAAAGCTCAACCAAGCGGGGGCTTATAATAAAATAAAAATTACAATTAAATTTACCACAATGCACACACACACACACACACACACAAACACACACATATATATATATATATATATATATATATATATATATATATATAAATATATATATATATATAAATATATATGTATATAAGAGCAAATATTTTATACAACATGTTAAAAAAACTTTGAAAAAGAGTTAAAAACATATTAAATCTGAAAAGGAAACACTTGATAATGGATAGTCCTTAATCCGTGGAGTTTCGAGGAAATGCTTTCCTTCTCATCAGAGGGTAGGAATTAGCAAAATGCGGGATCGGATTTTTCATGAAAAAGTAATTGATGAAGCAATAAGTAAGTCAAAGATCTTACTTGATAACAAAAAGTGAAGCGGAGGGAATATGGTGAAGAAAAAGGTGATTTCACATGAATGGATAGTCTGTTGGAAGATAAATAATCCTGTGACGGTAAAATACAATTTCTATTCACAAAAGTAAAGTCCAAGGAAATCGCTTAATTGGAAGATGGTCCAAAATAATAATAATGTATATATATATATATATATATATATATATATATATATATATATATATATATATATATATATATATATATATATATGGTCTATTCCGAAGGTAATACCTCCTTATTTTTATTCCGCAGGAACGGATCAGAAAAAAGATTTCAAAATGCATTGTTATGATACTTGAAGTCATGCATTCATGACCTGAAAGTTTAATCTCCCCGTTGCAGATATTGACAGTGTGAAAAATAGGCACTGTCATGGGCGTCCGTAAGAAGCAAAGAAGCGTCATTGAATTCATGGAAAAATGCATTGAGAATGGTGGGGACTATGTAGAAAAAATACATTCTGAAACGCAAAAAGTTGCGCTATTATTCCAAATGTAATTTACGCTTTATTTGCAACTTGATATAAAGTATTTTTTACCACACCGACAAGGATATAATTCTTCCCGATAAACACCATGTGCTTTTTATTTATTTACTTGTTTAACTTTCCAAAATAAAATTACGTTTTATCTTCTGCTTAGTATTGTTTTTTTACTTTTTTTCCTGTTTAATTTTATCGAGTATTAATTATTCTGCACGTTTGATAATTATATGCACGTTTGATATATTGTTCCTTTTACTTGTTTATATCAGGGGCAGAGTTAGACACAATGTCGTTTGTTAATGTAGGGAAATGTAGTGTCTACTAAACGTGGCACTCCAGATTAGAACAAAAATAAAATTGGCAGAGTCTAGAAAGATTTTGAATTTTATCAAGTATATTATTTGCTAGGCGACGGGTTCTTGCAGACGGATTCGTGGCGCAGTGGCTAAATTACCTGGTTAAAATAAATTTGTAAAGTATACTCTTCTGGAGATTAAGGTTCGATCCTCGGTGCGGTCGAAGTTCAAAATATAGTTTTGAATTTTAATTTTGCAGTTGCTTTAATTGAGAACGCTGCTAAAAAGTATCTCTTCCCTGTAAAAGTCGTACACTGGTAGGCTGTTCACACCATAAAAGATAATAAAATCAAAACAGTCTACGTGCATTTGCGGTTTATATTGTGTGCGAATATTCCTTGTTAGTTACCCAAAAATCACCTGCTTTCGCAGTATGTCATCAATAATACGATAAAATGACCAACCCAACGAAGTCTATGTTCATTTATACAGGATTCAATGTTTTGAACAACTCGTTTCCCAACCGATGTTAAACAAACGCCTAAGACAATTCTGATGCCAATACACTAGCTCCCATGCCTCATAATCATCTGCTAGTACATTTCCAAAAAGAACACCGTAAAGAACTTTGAGGACGGGAGAGGTACCATTATAACGAGCGACTTTTGAGGCTCCAGCTGTATGTTGTGCAAGTATCATGACCATATAGCACGGATGATACAACACAGTTCTTACGTACAGCCATCTTAGTTATAGCTTTATAGAAGGTGGTGCCCACACAAACACTTTTCTAAAATACACACCAGTTAGTTCAATACATGCCCTCATCGCAATATAAAAGGCATGTCACGTGTACAAACACTACCCTGCCATCGACACTCCGTGGCTTCAACAAATATATCCGATTCCTGTTACGAGTTACCATGTTCCGGGACAAACAGTTATCGCCTTGTCCAAAGTTCTATGAGACCTCTTATTCTACACTCTTATGAAAAACGACCCGTCCTAATCAGCATACCATTCTGCGCGTAAGTTACTAAATCCACGTCATATGCATAGCGCGGGTTTTGAATGATATATGGAAGCATCCGTCCAGTTTCGAAAGACAATGGATATCCCCTGTAAGAGTAGCTGCTCATGGATGTGTGAAGCAAGAGTGGTGCAATCTCTAACCACACATCTCCTGAACTGGAACTGCTTGAGTCCAGTGACAAGGAGAGATCTAGGACGACTAGAAAAAATGTCAGATTAAGCGGAGAATGCATGTAGCACCCAGAATTCCTTAATGCCCACCCATTTTCGTACTTATCAGGCTCAATGTTGCTTAACTTCGACGATAAAACGGGAACCGGTGTGTCAACGTGATTATACCGTATAAAGAACAGTAACTGACAATATCTTACAACGCTGTAATTCATACTGCTGACTTGACGTGCCAAATGGAAGCCCCCACACACATATATGTGTTTGTATATATATATATATATATATATATGTAAAAATATATACACACATAGAAATATATATATATATATATATATAAAACGCTGTAATTTATACTGCTGACTTCATGTGCCAAATGGAACTCCTCACACACACAAACACATATATGTGTACGTGTATATATATATGTAAAAATATATACACACATAGAAATATATACATATATATATATAGAGAGAGAGAGACAGACAGACAGAGAAATAAAAGATATATGTATATATGTTTACATACATCTATATATATATATATATATATATATATATATATATATAGTGTTATAATGGAATAATTCCAGAGGAAATCCGGGTATGAGAGCTCAATGTGGTAAACAGAGCAATAACATAAAAATATAACACGGAAATTACATAATTGTCGATGCAATAATTTATTTAAACCTTATGGTATTTTCAAGCATCTAAATCAGACAATTACATTTTTGATACTGGAAAAAAGGAAAGAAAAGATCGGGCTTCGACCCTCAAAAAACCAGAGGGGGTGGTAGTAGCAATCCACTTAATACATTTTATAGAGACGGTGGTAGGGATTTAAAAAATTAAAATTAAAAATAACAAATAAAAATATTAGATTAGACACTTATAAGCGGCAGCTCGATGTAACAATAGATATACACACGCACACACACACACGCAACACATATACATACACCTACACCCACATACACACACATACACACGCCTCTAAAATGTACGTTCTTACACGTAAATGCCTTGACACGCGTTTACTAACCTAGGAAGAAAGGGGCGAAAGTATACGGATATATAGTGAAAGAAATAGAACAGCGCGTAATGGAAAAAGAAAACAAAAAAGAGAGGAAGAAAAAAGAGGAGACAGTGATCAAATGTTAACTGTCATATTAGTCTAGAAACTCTGAGAAAGATAAGGGAAAGAAAATGGATGTTATACACGCGTCCTATAGTTAATTGAGTCATGGAAAGTAGGTCTATTAAAAGATAAATAAAAAATAATAAAAGTAAGAAAATAAAAATAAAAAGAATATTATATACAAAGTTTTAAAACTATCTGTATGTTATTATGTAAAAATTAGTTAGAAATATATATTATCTTATAATTCATTTAAATATTGTATTTGTAATATAATACTATGAATTTAAAAAAAAAATTAGTCTTATGTATTTAATATTTTATATATTTTCATGTAAATAATTTATATTTCAATTCTTAATTGATTAAGAAGTGGAAAATTGTAATATTGGCCGCCCCCAATTCGATAGGACGTATCTAGTTTCGATTAATATATACTTTTATTCACTCCGTACAACAAAAGTATTCTCATGCACGCATAAAGAAATAAGTAAAATAATTATATTTTTGTGTTGATTTGTATCAAATCTAATAATATCTAGTTCTAGTATTTGGTCTTTTTGACTTAACTCAGTTTAATAACTAATGTATTATCTGCAGAGAAAAATTATTTTCTTAAGGCTATCTCATTTATTTATAAGTAATTTGGATAAAACAGGTACTTCGGGGAAAAATACCTAACTTAGATTTCGGACAACAAATCATAAAGTAGTTATTATCGAGTATATACCGGACAACACTATAATTGCCAGTGGGGTGGGGTGGGAGGGTTTATCGTAAATAATCTAGTGGTGTTAGATTCGGTGTCTTTACCATTATAGAATTCTCTGTTCGTCGGATCTAGAGTTATTGGTTATTTTAAATTTACATTTAGATCTACATCTGACCAGCAGTTCATCTCGTTTGTTTAGGAGATTATTGTGTTGGTACTTCAGGATTCTTATTTTTTCCTCGAGGCATAAACTGCATCTCTGCCTAAAGCCATTTGGAACGTCCGAATGACATAGGATTGACCATGAAATCACTGGGGATCGATTCTCATTTTTTAATAACCACCATTGTTTAGCTAACTCGGTTTTATTCTTAAGTTCTGGGTTATTGAAAGAATGTTTGTGGTCATAAAAACGTTGTTTCAAGCTTCCGGCGGAGATACCGAAGTAAACTTTTTTGTCCCTGTTATTATCTTCTGGGTGGATCGTGGCCTTATAAACCACGCACTCAACTTTACAATTACCGTCCAGTGGGCAGTTATTTTTCACTTGGCAGTTACATTTGTCTACTGTAGCCTTATTTCTATTAGAGTTGTTTAATATTTTATTATTATGAGTGCTAATTATTCTGTCCATGTTTTTAGTGCACGAATAACTTATTTTAATGTTTTTTTCTATTAAATATCTTCCTAAGTGGATTATTTATGGTAAAATGCTTATCTATTAGGTTCAAAAATACTTTCCCTATGTTTATGTTGGATAGTTGACAGTAAGGAGGATTAAACCATATTATTTTCCGGCCTCTGTTCTTAGATTTATTTTTATTTTTATTTTCCTTCTTAATATATGTGAGTTTTACATTGTATCCGCTTATCTCTAGTGCTCTATTGTATAATTTTTTATTTGCTTCAAAAATTTCTTTGTTAGCCGAAAGTTTATTAATCCTAGTGTTAATCGTTTTAGGTATTTGTTTAATTATGCAACTTGGATGGTTAGATCTAGTATTAATATAAGAAGGTGTGTTATTATCTTTATTGAACGGCTTGTATATCCCCTTTCTTAAGTCTAGAGTTATGTCTAGATAATTAACTTCTTTACAATTTGGGGTAATATCTATTTTAAATCTTAGGTATTTGAAGGCTCTTACTAATTTTTTATGTATTTTCGATACCATGGGGCCGTCACTATTAGGGATAACAATTAGTCCATCATCCCTGTATAATCCCACTAAGTTAGGCTCTATAATTCTGCTAATAGTGTACATTATAAATATGCCCACTAGGTCGGCAATCTGGGCTGAGTCAAAAGCCCCCATGGGGACGTCAAAGTCGTTGTTATTCGATTTGATCCATGTTTCCTGATTGTTTAAAAGGATGGATCTGCGACAAGCTATAATTAGTTTTAGAATTGAAATATAAATTATTTACATGAAAATATATAAAATATTAAATACATAGGACTCAATTTTTTTAAATTCATAGTATTATATTACAAATACAATATTTAAATGAATTATAAGATAATATTTATTTCTAACTAATTTTTACATAATAACATACAGATAGTTTTAAAACTTTGTATATAATATTCTTTTTATTTTTATTTTTATTTTCTTACTTTTATTATTTTTTATTTATCTTTTAATAGACCTACTTTCCATGACTCAATTAACTATAGGACGCGTGTATAACATCCATTTTCTTTCCCTTATCTTTCTCAGAGTTTCTAGACTAATATGACAGTTAACATTTGATCACTGTCTCCTCTTTTTTTCTTCCTCTCTTTTTTTCTTCTTTTTCCATTACGCGCTGTTCTATTTCTTTCACTACATATCCGTATACTTTCGCCCCTTTCTTCCTAGGTTAGTAAACGCGTGTCAAGGCATTTACGTGTAAGAACGTACATTTTAGAGGCGTGTGTATGTGTGTGTATGTGGGTGTAGGTGTATGTATATGTGTTGCGTGTGTGTGTGTGTGTATCTATGGTTACATCGAGCTGCCGCTTATACGTGTCTAATCTAATATTTTTATTTGTTATTTTTAATTTTAATTTTTTAAATCCCTACCACCGTCTCTATAAAATGTATTAAGTGGATTGCTACTACCACCCCCTCTGGTTTTTTGAGGGTCGAAGCCCGATCTTTTCTTTCCTTTTTTTCAGTATCAAAAATGTAATTGTCTGATTTAGATGCTTGAAAATACCATAAGATTGAAATAAATTATTGCATCGACAATTATGTAATTTCCGTGTTATATTTTATATATATATATATATATATATATATATATATATATATATATATATATATATATATATATATCTTCCCAAAATAGTAATCAGATAAATAAATCAGAATTTAACTTGTTTCTAAACCCATACAAAACATTTGGCCCTGTTTTACAATTTGTCGCTGTCCAGAGGGAGGCAACTCTGTAGAAGCACCGCATTTAAAAGTCATGCTACTCAAAAAATAAATATTTCAAAGTGCAGTTACAATAGACTAATCAAGAAATTGGATTGAGAAACGCACAGTTAATGTTAACTTATACTAAACAAAAATAGAGATAAGACATGTCAGTTTCTTATTTAATAGAGTGTTAGGTTAAAGTACAGAATTGTTTAAATAATACCCTCCCCATATTAAGAATAGCTCCCTACATAATAACGTATTCCGTACATCATTTCCATCTCTGTCTTTATGAAATAAAGTAAATATGAGATATAAAAGATATATAGGTTTGTTTTGGTATTTACAAATTCCAAACCGCGAGTAAAATTTACGTATGATTGTCGTTTTTTTAATACAGAGACATAAGTAAATGAGTTGGTGTCATCAGTTAGTATTGAAATAAAATGTTTTAAAAAGCCTGGTGTAGTTTTCTGCACTAAAGTAAAAAAAAAAAAAAATATTGTATTTTACCACATATATAGTTGTGATTTCAAAATTTTAAAGGGGGGGGCATTACTAAGTATCGAAATCAAAATATTCAGCGGTCCAGCCGCGTCTCCTACTGATGTAGCTATCGAAAGATAGATCAGAAATTGATTTAACATTAAACCACTTGCAGTATGTGCATAAAGAATTAAAATTGAAAAGTCTTGGGGAGCCTCCATGTTTTGACAAGCTCCTGGGTTTGACCTTTACCCTGATCTGAAATGGAACACGTATATCGTTTGTTTCCCACATCGCTGGAAAAATGGTGGGATCCTTCTACCACTCCAGAAGATATCTCACTACTGATGCAATTCTCTATCTGTATAAAAGTCAAGTACGTCCAAGGATGGAGTACTGCTGCCACATCTGGGCTGGAGCTGCTAAAAACAGCCTATCCCGCCTTGACAAAGTACAAAATAGACTTCATGGCTTAATGGGAGATGCCCTGCAACCTCTCTGCCACAGAGAGTTACGAACCTGTCTTTGTTTTATCGTTATTTCCATGGCAAGTGCTCGTCCGAGTTCAAATCTCCGATCCCCCGTCGCCAATCTTTCACGAAAAACATCCGTCTAAAGAAAACCACTGTTAGTAATTTTCCCCACTCTTTATTTGTGCCTCAATCAAAACGTAGATTCCATGAACAAAGTTTCTTTCTTAGAAGTGCACGCCTGTGGAATTCTCTTCTGTTTCCCACCTGACTACAACTTGGCCATCTTCAAGTCAAACATAAACAAATTCCTGATGAATCGTCCCGTTAAGTAAGACACTTTATCAAATCTCCAATACTAACGATTACTACAATACTATCCCCTTGATTACTGTACACGAAACAACCCTTATCCTCGAGTGGCTTCCGGGCCTTGATAAGTAGGGCCCCGCATTAAAAAAAAAAAACTATGTCGCAAGTTGATATGAAAAAATATGTCGGCAGTTTAAATCAACAAATATGGCAAGTTGAAATAAACCGTTAAAGAAATATGTATATGTGCACCTTATTCATCCACCCAACAAAGAGTGTATTTGTTACAAGCAATGCTTGGTGCATGATTACTATTTCCTATTAATTTCCGTGTTATGTGGCTAGTAGTTTAAATGTTCATCGGTTAAATATGTACACACAGACAGATACACACACATTGACTTACCGTTTTATTTATATAGACTAATTATTAATTTTTACTTTTGCTATCCACCGAAAAAATACATTTATTAAGTCGCCTTACAGGGGACCTCTAGTTTACACCGATCATTCGTAACATTAGCATGTGCAGTGTCGCTACTATACAAATTTTCTAATATATATATATATATATATATATATATATATATATATATATATATATATATTATATGGAAAAATGCGCGCATGAAAAGTAATATTCTTAAGATTTTATTAAACCTGGAAAAGTAAAGGACAAGAAATTCAACCTGGAAAAGTAAAGAACAAGATATTCTAGTAAAGTATAAAATAAGAATTTTTTAGACTTAAAATATTGCAGCTAAAAATTAAATTTGAATATTGATAAATATTTTATTTATTATTTGCATATGTTGTTGTTTATTGTTGAGTTAGAAAAAGTGTCAGTCGCTGGATTGAGCTTATTTCCCCCCTATTATTTGCATATATTTATGTAGTGAAAATTGTTTGAATAAAATTAATTCATTAGTTAGTTAGTTAGTAGAGTGAATTAATAATTTTATAATTTACATAAAAATTAATAATAATAATTAGGATCATTTAATTCATTTTTTAGCTGCAATATTTTAAGTCTAAAAAATTCTTATTTTTTACTTTACTAGAATATCTTGTTCTTTACTTTTCCAGGTTGAATTTCTTGTCCTTTACTTTTCCAGGTTTAATAAAATCTTAAGAATATTACTTTTCATGCGCGCATTTTTCCATATAATCCATGATTTTTCCAGGCATTGCTATTGTATTAATATATAAATTTATAATATTTATTAATGATTGTCAAAAAAAATTAGCCCTCAAACACACATTTATGCAATATTTATCATTCAATCACAGTAGTTCCGAGCCAGATCATGAATTCGTGATCTGTATAGAGCGTAAACTAATAAAAAAGATGATGGCACTCGGTGTCCTTTTGAATATTGTTGGAGCTTTTGACAACATACCCTTCAGTAGTATGTTCAAGTTGCTACGAGAACTCAATGTGCTACACGTACTCATCCGATGGATTGAGTATATGGTGAGGCACAGAACAGTTCAAGTTGAACTACTGAGGGTAACTGTTAAAAGGGAAGTAGTTAAATGAACCCCCAAAGTGGGATTTTATTACCTTTACTATGGAACTGTATGCTGAATCCTCTTTTAAAGTTCGGTTTTTAAATATAAAAAAACGATACACGGGATTGAACCTAAAATCTTTCCACCAACCCTCGGTACTCTAACCGTTACGCTAACATGTCATATTGGCAAAATCGCAGTAAAAAATATTTATATAAAAAAAAGTTATGCAAAATAAAAAAAAAGCGTTAGTCACTTATGTACTTACTCTCCTGTTTGTGAACCCACATATTTTGTTGTAACTTTTTTTCTACTGAACCAATTTTCGAAATTATTTTTTCAAAATGTAGCTAATGAGGTGTTCTATCCAACTATATAACCTGTTTGAAATTTGGTTGCGAACGGAATTAGTGGTGGAGGTTTGAATGTGTCTCGATTCATTCAATTTCGGACTTAAGCATATATTCAACCACTACCGTGGTTGAATGATATATATATATATATATATATATATATATATATATATAGTCATCCACATATACTACTGTTTCGCTGTTTCACAGCTCATCAGTGAGGCTATATATATATTTATATATATATATATGTATGTATGTCTTTATATGTGTATACATATATACATATATATATATAATAAGAGAGCGAGAGGAAAGAATATATATATACAGAGAGAGAGAGAGAGAGAGAGAAAGAGAGAGAAATAGAGAGAGATAAGGAAAGAAACAAAGGAAAGATATATATATATATATATAAGACATAAGACAGATATATATTTCGTTTATATATCTCTCCCCCCTCTCTCTCTCTCTATATATATATATGTGTGTGCGTGTGTGTGTGTGTGTGTTAATTTTTTACATACCCACATTCATATAGAGAGAGGGAGAGAAAGAGAGAGCGAGAAAGAAAGAGAGAATGAATGTTCCTATTTACAATGTCTCCCCACGGGACAGAGTTAGACACCAGGGCAGTTTTTTAATGTGGAGAAAAGGAACAAAAATAAAAATTGTCTCAGTCGGGAAACATTTCTCCTCCACTAAAAGAGAACAAGAAATTGAACTGCAGCATTTGAAGAACAGATACTACAATTTAATCTTGACCCAGTTTTTATTTGCTCCCCCACTGAGCAAATTAGGCACAAGGCCGATTTTAAATGTGAGCAGTGAAGGGGAAATGGGGACCAACTCCCCGGGGAGTAGGGGAGGTGGATAATGACAATTGGTATGAAGCGTTGCCCCTACATTGACCAAGGTCTTACCTGTGGGGTCGCCCCTACATAGGGTCTTTGCTTGCAGTATCTCCCGGAACAGATACTACGCTTTGATCTTGGCCCGAAGGCCAGGTATTTATTTGCTCCCCCACCGAGCAAATAAGGCACAAGGCCGATTTTTAATGGGAGGGGTGAAGGGGAAATGGGGACCAACTCCCCGAGGAGTAGGGGAGGTGGATAGTGACAAGGGGTATGAAGGGTTGCCCCTACATTGACCAAGGTCTTATATGTGGGGTCGACCCCACATAGGTTCTTTGCTTGCAGTATGTATTTATTTGCTTCCCCACTGAGCAAATTAGGCACAAGGCCGTTTTTTTAATGTGGAGAGTGGAGAGAGAGGGAGGGGAGAGGGAAAAGCGGGCCAGCTCCCGAGAGGTGGGAAATGGGAGCTGGATAGTAACTGTTGGTATGAAGGGTTGCCCTTACATTGACCAAGGTCTGATTGGGTTTATTTGCTTCCCCACTGAGCAAATTAGGCACAATGCCGTTTTTTTAATGTGGAGAGAGAGGGAGGGGGAGGGAAAGGGGGATCCAGCTCCCGAGAGGTGGGAAATGGGAGCTGGATATAACTGTGGTCTGTAGGGTGATCCCTACATTGACCAAGGTCTGATATGTGGAGTTACCCCCACATCTGGTCTTTGCTTGCAGTATCTGTCGGAACAGATACTACACTTTGAGGTATTTATTTGCTCCCCCACTGAGCAAATAAGGCACAAGGCCGATTTTTAATGTGAGGAGTGAAGGGGAAATGGGGACCAACTCCCCGGGGAGTAGGGGAGGTGGATAGTGACAATTGGTATGAGGGGTTGCCCCTACATTGACCAAGGTCGGAACAGATACGGAACAGATACTACACTTTGATCCCGGCCCGAAGGCCAGTTATTTATTTTCTTCCCCACTGAGCAAATTAGGCACAATGCCGTTTTTTAATGTGGAGATAGGGGGAGGGTGAGGGAAAGGGGGCACCAGCTCCCGAGAGGTGGGAAATGGGAGCTGGATTAGAAACTGTTGGTATGAAGGGTTTCCCCTTCAGTGACCAAGTTCAGATATGTGGGGTGACCCCCACATATGGTCTTTGCTAGTCATAGCTAGTCTTTGCTTGCAGCATCTGCCGGAACAGATACTACACTTTGATCCCGGCCCGAAGGCCAAGAGAGAATGAAGGTATTTATTTGCTCCCCCACCGAGCAAATTAGGCACAAGGCCGATTTTTAATGTGAAGAGTGAAGGGAGGGGGAAGGGGAAAAAGGGGACCAGCTCCCGAGAGGTGGGAAATGGGAGCTGGTTAAAGATCTAGCATGTGGGGTTGCCCCCACATCTGGTCTTTCCTAGTCATAGCTAGTCATAGCTGGTCATTGCTTGCAGTATCTGCCGGAACAGATGATATTTATTTGCTCCCCCACCGAGCAAATTAGGCACAAGGCCGATTTTTAAAGTGAGGAATGAAGGGGAAATGGGGACCAACTCCCCGGAGAGTAGGGGAGCTGGATAGTGACAATTGGTATGAAAGGTTGCCCCTATATTGACCAAGGTCTTATCTGTGGGGTCGCCCCCACATAGGGTCTTTGCTTGCAGTATCTGCCGGAACAGATACTACACTTTGATCTTGTTTATATATTTTATTGCTTTTAAAATTTTGTAAATACAAAAAAACAAAAGATTATCAAACAACAAAATTAGGCAAAAGGCCCTACAAGAAATTGGGGAGGGGAAGGGTTCAGGGTCTTTGTGACTAAAGTGATTAAAAAGTAATAAATGTAGACTTTGGAGTCTTACTCTTGACTGGCCACATTTACCAAAATACCTCATTCACTCTATGGATCTTAAACTAACTAATAAATCCCCAGCGTTTAAGAATCAAAACCATATTTACAATTAATAAACAGTTGTCTGTGTGTTTGTGTATGCATTTTTTTTTTAAGGCCAAGAGAGAATGAATGTTGATCGGTTGATGTTTTTCTGGATTAAGGAATCCATTGGTGTATCACTGCTTCTGACGCACACTCATGACAGGCATGGCTTTCTTTAGTCACACAGACGTACACATGTGTGATCAGTTGATGGAAAATCATAATCCAAAGTTGGGTGTGTAAATAATAATTAATCTTTATAAATAAAGCAGTAAGTGTATGTATGTGGCCATCTGTGTGTAAATATTTAACCGATAAACTCTTAAATTACTGGTCACATAGACCCAAACTTAATGGAAAATAGTAATCATAAACCAAGCATAGTTCATAACAAGTAAATTCTGTTGTTTGGATGGATCCCTGACGTGCACAGACATATTTAGGCAAATGTATAACTGTTCATTTCAATTTCCTGACATTCTTTTACAATTCTTTGCACATCCTCTACATTTCATTTATTTCTTCAAGTCGTATAATAATGATATAATTTTTATCTGTCTCGCGATAAAGTATTGCTTTCCACAGAAGAAACCAGTGATCACATGAAGAGCTCTTTCTTTGAAGATTGGTTTCTTCTGTGAAAAGCAACTACTTATTAAGTCTCCTGAGGGGCACATCTAGTTTTAACAGACCATTTGTCCGAAACATTAGGATATCCGGAGTCTTGACCATGCAATTTTTTTTTATATCTATAAAAATATATGTTGCTCTTCTTTTATTGAGCACTCTTATCAACGTCATTAAATTGATTAGTTATCATTCTTGAATGCCTCTAACCTGGAATATATATAAATATTTCGTTTGGCTCAGCAAATACTGGTATATTTAACTCGCTGGCGGCCCGGGGTTGTACAGTGGGACAAAACGTTTAAACATAATATTTAATTTATACATATTGCGTATGTATTATTTTAGAAGCAATCCTTTATCAATTATTATATATTACGAGGAATAATTTGCCTGGTGGTGTAATTTGCAAAAATAATAGGATTATGTCGTTCATCAAATTCCGTCTGAGTTTGTTTACAACATCACGTCAGCTGATATTTTTGCTTAACGGTGTTAAACGTAGTCTTTCTTCTGTTATAGATGAAAAAGAATTCTTACGGGGGGATATTTTAGTTACAACGGCCGGTGTAACGTAAAATATTCCCCTGTAAAATTTATTTTTATCTATAAGAGAGAAAAGGTATATTAAAATCGGATTTCTTCGATTTTAGATACTTATTGGAATTAATTTCTGTACAAAAATATTTAAGAACACTGCCATAAATATAAATTACCTTTGCGTGAAATTTGCAAGAGAAACGCTCAGCCGTTTCGGATCCTATGAGGAATGAACTCACACACATACACAAAGTGACTTTCATACAATAGTATATATATTTATAAATCACTAATTAGTATTAGTTTGAGCAATACAAAAATATAAAATCTATATAATGTACAAATATGCGATTAAAGTTCAATTTACAAATAAATCTGAATATTTTTAATATATATCATCTCGCTTCCCTTCTTTTCTCCATCGTTCTCTCTCTTTCTTTCTTTCTATCTTTCTTTCTTTCTCCTTTTCCGTCTCCATTGGCGTTTATGTGACGAACAAGAAAAGAAATTTTGAAAAAGAAGAAAGGTGCCGATAACACTCTTTTGAGTAGCTACTACCATCGGGTGATGGTAGTAGGAGGTCAATATTGGCAGCAAGGGAGATTTAATTTGCAAGAAAACGGATATTCTGATTTAGCAACGACCGAACGTGCGTCGAACAAGGGAGTTAACTGACATATTGCTCCACCAGATGTCGCCACTTGTCAAAAGAGAAGAATGGACACGCCCTTTTTTTCCACACCTGTTGTAAATGGAAATACACGATGTTAAGAAAAGCGAAAGTTCGTTCGGAGAAAGAAGAATGAAAGGAAAAAAAGAAGACCAGCAACCAAAAAGAAGGAAAGATGAAATGTGACGTAAAAAAGAAGCTAATAGCGAGCTTGATAACTAACTGCACGTTCGGCCTTGGTTGTTTAGTAAAAATATATTTCTCGTTGGCAAGGTGTCCAAAGCGATATTGATATATTGATCGGCTTTAAGTGACACGGCTTAACTAAATGCGAACCATAATTAGAATACTTCAATTTATGCATTAGTGTAGGTAATACACATATGCATACATATGTATGCATTCATAAACACGTATTCAAATACACACGTATATGTATATGTAAGGTTAGTCGGACACAACCCCAGAAAAGTGCTCGATTATTCAGAATAAAGAATAAAAATGTAATATTTATCACCCTCTCTACCATTTTTTCTCTTTCCATTCAAAGCTGGTTATCACTGTACTAACGTGACATGTACATTAACTGATTAAAAATTAACCATTAAAAATAAACGAAGATAAAAATCTATAAAATGCCGAACGACTTTTTCAATTTTGACCCAGTTTGAAGCCTTCTGTTCAAGCTTTAAAAGGAGTTTAACTGGCTAAAGACCTATAAAAGAAAAGTCCGTAAAAAATCTAATTATTTGAGGCACTTAACGTCGCTCTGTGTCTTTTAGTTTCGGAGGAGATAGAGTTTGAAAATATGGAGACAGATAGATAGATAGATAGAAAGAAAGACATATAGCCTTTTATATATTAAATTTCATGAATCTACATAAAATTCCAGGTATCTATTTTCGGTATTTTCTTTTCAGTGCTTAATACGTGATCATAAAAGAACACATTTTATATGGCAATATAGCTGCATTGAATGCTCCGCGTTTGATCCTCGTGAGTATTCGTCAGGCTTTTGCAAATATTTCTACATTAAAAATGTCTTTTGCAAATATTTCTACATTAAAAATGTCGTTTGCTCGGTTACGTTCTAGAGAGATAGTAGAAACTTAGTCACACTAGAATAAAACAAGGCACACACACACACACATATATATATACATACATATATATATATATATATATATATATATATATATATATAGAGAGAGAGAGAGAGAGAGAGAGAGACTTTTTGATAGTATTTCGAATTTTATTGGGTTTATATAATGGAAAATTCGGTAACCGTTCATATATCAATAAGTTAAAAGTCAAAATGGGATGACTTAAACTGTAAGCTTCTAAATTACCATATTTCATAATTGAGCATTCATATATTGCTTTAACAAAAGCAAGACATCAAGGAACAGATTGATAGCAACAAATAGTGTATTTCATCGTTAGTTACAATTATTTTCAACTATTCGGACAAATTCAAACTCTATATCGTTCGAAAATTTTCACGAAAACAGCCTTTCATCAGACGTATTGAATAAAAAACACTTTAGCAATGAACAATATGGAATCCATTTCCTTATAAGGAAAAACATGATAAAATATTTTACCTACATCTCATTCTTCCAGAGTTTTTTTTAAAGAGAAGGGAGACCTCACGTTGCCTGGTTTGAATTAAGATCATTGGCAATACTTTTATTATCATCGAAATCGATTTTCATAACTTGCTGTAGTCTGAAACCACAGTCCATTGTAGTCTTCAGTGAATTATAGAGATGTTACTATTGATTTTATAAAATTATTTTTGTGTAACGGCTGGAATTAGTTTAAAATTCAAAAGTCAAATATCATGGTTTACTTTTCCTCTAAACAGAAAAAAATTATTTTCGAAAACGACCCATATCTTATCCAATAATAATCTTCCGATTTTATACGCCGGACACTTCTGCTTAATAAAATATCACAAATGCACTTGTGATGTTAACTTCGATCAAAATCAAATCGTCCTTTTGCATGATTTTTTCGATTATCGATTTCGGATGTTATTAGGAGCATTCCGATATAAAATCAATCTTAGAAGACTCCTATACCCATTAAATGCATTTGTTTGAGATGTTTTAAAAATCGGTCCAACCATTTTGGAAGTCTTAGGAAACAACACACAAAAATAACCACACACACACACATACACACACACACATATGTATATATGTATATATATATATTTATATATGTATATATATATGTATATATGTATATATATATATATATATATATATATATATATATATATATATATATATATATATATCAATGCCCCTGTTCACTCTCGAAAAAAAAAACGATACCCTCTTAAGGGGGAGCTATGCGTGTAAGTGTGTGGCAAGGATTGCGCTATGATAGATCATCCATTTTATTTTAAACTAGCGGGACCCGTTGCTCGATGTTTCCCGAGGATATGAAAAACTGTTAACTGTAAAAAATATCAACTAATATTTTGAATTGTTGAGTCCATGTGTATCAGTGTATGATTATCTGCTGCATCATCATGTGTAAATCATGTTAATTAGAGACTGTGGAGAAATTCACCAGAAAAATTCAACAGAGGAATTTTTAACGCATATATTATGCAATAAATAATGGAAGCGAAATGCAATGAATGCTTTCTTAAGTATTTATTAAAAGTAACTTTCGTAATTGATGGAAATCTTGTACTGAAACACCTGAAATAAATGAAAATATTATAAGTGATGGTTGTGGTAAGTAAGAAAAAATGTACATAAAGTTTGTATTACTTAAATAGAAATTGTTTAAAATGTAAAACTTCCTTACAATTATCAATGATGAATAGTTTAGATAATAATAGGTCTATTGCTATTCTTATATTATTATTAGTTTTTGTAATTTGTAATAGTGGATGTGAAGTGCATCTGAATATATAGTGACATAAGTTTGTGTACATGTAATGGAGCATTGACTTTCTTATTGGTATAAAGCACTTGGATACACAATATTTTATGTTGCACCTTCTGGTGCTAATATATATATATATATATATATATATATATATATATATATATATATATATATAGACGTTGTGAGGAGACTACCCGGGAACATCCTACATAAAACTGCCCATGACTAAAGTAAGGCGAAGCCAAGTTGAGATTGACTACGATCAAGGATTGTCCTTGGGACTTGTTTATTGTCGTGGCACAACATAACTCAATTGGAAACTGAAGCCTTTTAATTTTAATTGCAGAATCTGATTGAATAATAGGTATTCTGGGAATGAATTTCAATTCACCCTTAGCCACACCAATTAATATGACAGCTTCTATCACATGAGGTTGCATGTGTTTAACCCACACTCTGGTTCCATTACCTAGTCGTGGAGCAAAGTTTAATAAATTTATAAATTCTAATCAATTTAATAATTTCATGTAATATATAACAAATTGCAAAAATTCTGCATGGTACTGTACAGCATGGGCATCAGTGAGAGTAGAATCTATAGAATTTAAAGTTTGTTCCTCCCCTGGAATTTCAATAAACAATTGTTGAGTGATGGCATGTACCATGCCATTTTTGGGAGCTAGAATTCGCTCCCTCTCTCTCTCTATCTATCTCTTTCTCTCTCTCTCTCTCTTTCTCCTTCTGATATACACTAGGGATGCACATAGTTTGCAGCTATATTTGTGTAAACTTTGCTACTAATTTTTGTAACTGGTGAAACAATTATTCTGATACCTTTTTTACAAGTATGAAGGCAAACACAGAGCATTTGGTTCACTATTAAGTTGGACACGCATGTTTGTATATAATGTTACAGTCGTGATGTGTGCTCATAAATATGACAGTTTAATGCAAGCATTGAGCTCATCAGCAGAACATCCACATCGAACAATGGGAAGTGTTTGTCGGATGTCACCTGATAACAAAAGTGTGATGTCACCCAAGATAATATCACGTCTCTTTAGATCACGAATTTTTTTTTTTATCTAGACCTTAGCCGAATCCGATCATTGTTGTATTAGGCAAATTGGATAAGAATTTTTTGTTATGATAATGGAAGTTTGACTGAGCTGATCTACCACGATGTATTGGCTGCAATACCTAATGATGCCACAGCCACAGCTATTTTCTTTTGCCCTAATTTTTGCAAGAGTCAGCTTAGTAACAAATGTCTTTCCTGTACCTCCAAGTGCATCAAGAAATATGAGGTCACCTTGCTGATCTTCTACCTTATTAACTACAGTACGAAAAATATGAATTTGCTCACGATTTAGATGTGTAATATCGTCACGAACAATTGAGGTTTGTTCGTGGGGTTGATTGCGGATTTCACATGTCCAGCCAGTAATGAACGGATCTGTATTAGATCGATCAAGTGACGTAAGACCCAAATTTGTAATCTGTCTTACCATTCATCTTATAAGCCAAATCTTCAATATGAACCAAATCCATATTACACATTTTGTCTGAAAATGTTGTAGATACCCCAGGATGTTGATTGCATTCCACCAGTAGGAAATCTTCACTGAATTCCTCTTTGTGTATATACCACAGTCCTGCCGGAGAAGAAACTACGCTGCTTACTCATCGTTTTCTATATTTAAAGACTTGTTTATGGGGAGCATTATTGAAAATTGTCTTTGGTATTTTAAACACATTTCTAGTGTAAGCATGGTTTAAGCATAAATTGTTAGGTGTAAGTACGGTATTTTAATGGGTCCAATTTTCTCGATTTTCGAAACTGTTATTTTCGTTTGTTAAGTTAAGAAATTGTTAGACAAAAGTACAGTATATATGTATATATATATATATATATATATATATATATACATATATATACTCTTTATATATATATATGAACTCTTTTTCTGGGTCAACGGCCAACTAGCATCGTGTATATTTGTGTGTGTATATGTGTATTGGGGTAGAGAGGGCTCCCTTAAGCCGTGGTGAAGGCAACCTTCCTAGGAGAAGCAAATCTCTGATTTAAAAAAAACATAAAGCGGAAGACCAGTACCCGCATTAAGCTGGTCTGCAGTTTAATTTGTTGCTGGCTATCTTGCTCTTGCTTGTTGCTGGATCTCAACATTTTGAACCGAGAGAGAGACTTAGCTGTCGTACAAAGCTAAGACTCTGTAACATCATAGTTGTATAGATACTCCCTCAGACATTTGGGCTCATGGATTTTAAGTGTCTGAGGGAGTGGCACTCGTCTGACAAGACGTTGCAATCATCATATATATATATGTATGTATGTATATATAAATATATATATATATATATATATATATACTAAGTTATAAAATATATATGGCTATTAAGCTACACTGAATATACAACGTTTCATCAACTCTAGGATTCTTCAGGCTTATGCCTGAAGAATCCTAGAGTGGATGTAACGCGGAATATTCAGTGTGGCTCAAACGCCATATATATTTTATAACTTACTAACTAGCTTTACCTTCGTATTGAGCACTGTTGAAGTAAATACTTAAAGTTTACGCATAAATTTATACATTCGTATATTAATTTACGTAAGTAAATGAAGTAGTTATGTATGCATATATATATATATATATATATATATATATATATATATATATGCTTCAGGGGTTGGGAGAGAAGTTGTATACTACGCTGGTTATTAATCATGTGGTCGTATACTATATTTAATTAATTGTTTACGGGGATTATTAATGAAAATGGTCTTTGCCATTTCAAACGTATTTCTAGGGTCAGCATGTGTTAAGCGTAAATTGTTAGGTGAAAGTACGGTATATTTGCAAGAAAATTTTTTTCTTAGATTTTAGTTATCAATATGGACAAAACTGTTATTTTCGTTTTTTTTTTTAAATTCAATAAATTGTTAGGTAAAAGTACGGCATTTTACATGGGTAAAACTTACTCAATTTTAGTTTGTTTATATATATATATATATATATATATATATATATATATATATATATATATATATATATATATATATACAGGGTGGGCAAAAATTAGGGTCCTATCTTTAAATTTATATAACTTAAAAAATAGGACCCTTATTTTGGCCTATATATATATATATATATATATATATATATATATATATATATATATATATATATATATAAGAGCAAATATTTAATAAAACATGTTAGAAAACACTTTGAAAAAGAGTTAAAGACATTTAATTTTAACAGGAAACATTAAATAAATGGATAGTTCTTAATCCGCGGAGTTTCGAAGAAACACTTCCTCCTCATCAGAGGGTAGATATTATCAAAAGCGGGATCGGATTTTGAACGCATATACATGCATACATACATATATATATATATATATATATATATATATATATATATATATATATATATATATATATATATTAATAGTAGCTGGGTATGGAAATTGCCTTGTTGTTGTCTGGAGCGCGCTTAACCCTTAGGAGGAATGCACCGTTTGTTTTTAAGGCATACATCTAAAAGAAAAACTGATTTCTGTTATACTTCAATACAGCTTTTGTGATTCACACAAATTGAGTTCAAATTTCGCATAAGTGGTGGTCTTTTCAATGACCAACGTTCTAAAGCTAAAACCAAGGTTTTATCGAGTATTATTTGTGATCTGTTCGCAGACAATTCTTTCCTCGTTACCACATCTCTGGAAGAAAGTCATGAAATGATGAATCCTTTCTGTAAATGCTTGTAAACGTTTTGCACTTACCATAGCATCAGGAAACTGAAGTTGTGCACTAACTGCCTTTTTCACCAAGGTATATCAAAGGCGTCGAATAAACTCCTCATGTTCACTAATTTCTAAGTGTAAACATAACAGTGTAGCAAAAATCTTAAGTATGTCTGTCTCTTCACATTTTTGTTTTATTTTACTTCAGTCAAAGTTCTCAGAATTCAAGCTGTGCATACCTGGAGCTTACACTTGAACTCTATATGAGATGCAAAGATATTCGAATGTTTTATTAAAGTTCTTTAACTCTCAAACACTGAGTTAGTAAAAAAAATGAGTTTTCCTCTTCCAAATTAACATTTTCATATATTGTAGTATATCTTTCATTTTTTGTCTTACTGGATTCCAGGACAAGAATTTATCTAGTCTGGTGGAATATCCAGTTTCGTGCTATTACTTGAGGTAGCATAACTTAGAGAAGGTTTTCACCAAGGTATATCAAAGGCGTCGAATAAACTCCTCATGTTCACTAATTTCTAAGTGTCAACATAACAGTATAGCAAAAATCTTAAGCATGTCTGACCCTTCACATTTTTGTTTTATTTTACTTCAGTCAAAGTTCTCAGAATTCAAGCTGTGCATACCTGGAGCTTACACTTGAACTCTATATGAGATGCAAAGATATTCGAATGTTTTATTAAAGTTCTTTAACTCTCAAACACTGAGTTAGTAAAAAAAATGAGTTTTCCTCTTCCAAATTAACATTTTCATATATTGTAGTATATCTTTCATTTTTTGTCTTACTGGATTCCAGGACAAGAATTTATCTAGTCTGGTGGAATATCCAGTTTCGTGCTATTACTTGAGGTAGCATAACTTAGAGAAGGTGCACCATTCCTCGTAACAGCTAATGTGGGTTAACCATAGCGGAGAGATCTTATTTGGGCAGCGAATATTATGTGATTTTGAATATTTAGTCAGGGTTTACTTGTAGGGAAAAGTATCCTCATGCCAGGGTGTTCTGATAAAACCCTGTACAGAGAGACGTTAGGCACTCGAAGATAGTGTATAGTAGGTATTCAGTTCTCTCCAGTAAACATTCAAGTTCTTTAGGAACGCATATACACTGCTAAATGATAAAATAGTCAACCGGATATCCAAGGCACTTAATGCCTTTTGTAACCTCCGCCATCGGATGTGGAATGATGGAAATATCATTTTAGACACAAGGATGCAGGTTTATAAACATATTCCTACAACGTTTTTGTTTGGATATAAAACTTGTACCCTTTACTGGGAATAGGTAAATAAACCTGCCGCATTTGAAAAACGATGTGTTCGTTCTATATGTGCCTATACACTTGTAGATCAATTCCCAAATCATGAACTTCTTGAAAAATGTATGATTTGGGGTATCAAAAGGTTCCATTATAATTATCTAGCCATGTGATTAACTTATACCAATACTTATGATGTGAGATTAAATCATGTAAATAGATGAATAAAATACACTTGCATCGATACAAGGAAACACTTTACTTCAATCTTTTAGCTCTCAACATTCCGATTAAATCTGTTGATGACTTGACACGTGATAGGAATAAAGGTGGGAACTGAGGGCTTTTGAAGTAAATCTTATCAAAAAATTGAACTAATAAAGACTAAAATACGTACTACAAAAACATAAACCATCTCAGACAGTCGTCACTTATGCTGGATTTCCGGTTTTGTTGGCAGACAACTCGCACGACTAAAATGTAATCTCCCACATAAACATCCGAACTGATCATTAAACTGTTATACACGCTACTAAATGAGAAATCAATAGTGGACGGCTATTGCGATAACGCAAATTAATTTGAAAAGGTAGGAAGACTTGTTTTAAGCCAGGCTGCAAAGAACATCACATGTTATTTTCGATAATAAATCATAGATGAAGGCCGAAGGGAAAATTCCTAGTGATGGATAATAATAACAATAATAAAAAACAGAACAATATTTAATGAGATTGATTGAGATATATACTAGAAAAACATCCAGCATTGCCCGGGATTGAATGAAATAGGCGAGAATATATATTAGTAAAATGCCTGAACGGATTTAGCTACGAAACTCTGTCGCATCTGCCATACTCTCCAGACTTCTCCCGACTACCACTTTTTCAAGCATCTCGACAACTTTCTGCGTGTGATATGCTTTAAAAACATAAAATGATATCAAAAACGCCTTCAGCGTATTCATCGCCATCAATGCACAATACCATCCTGAAGTGTCAGCCCGTTGTAAAGATAGAAAAGTATACATTCGTATGATTATCGATTGTTGTCACTCTAAATTCGATGTACGTGATTGGCACAGATGTTAAATAGCATTTAAGCCACATCTTTGAAAAAAGAATTTTCGTAAGTTTTATTTGAAAAATTTTAGAGAACCAAATAATTTTATAAAATTATTTATTAACATGGTTTTTCATTCGAGAAAATGGTGTCTCACACTGAAAGTCTCGGTAAAAAATAATCATGTAATAAAATGTTTTACAATATTACTTTGTTTTCTAAAATTATGAAATTAACCTTTCAATGGTGTGATTTAAACTCCTTCTTTACATTCCTCGGCCTTCGAGCTGGGATCAAAGTGTATTTTTTCAAGATGCCTTTTACCCACTTTTATTTTTTGCTTTCAGTTTCGTCCAAAATGTATTTATCTTAGCAGTAAACTTTATATTTCCGAAAAACAATCCCTGTTTTCTTCTACTTAGAATCCCACCCCCATTTAAAGATTGATCTGCCTGTTTTCGGTTTTTAACAAACGGTTAATGGTACATTCTTTAGAACGGGTTGGAAATGTCTTACTAGCACGTTTTTGTATTTTATTGTTCCATTACCACTGTCAATGAATTTGTATTAAAGCAATTTATGGATAAAATTTTATAAAACATTTAATTCGGTTGGGTATATGTGTACGGTATATCCACCGCACGGGGGTATTTAACATCAAATAGAGTAATTCGGACAATACAGTTGCTTATATGGTCAAATATTTATTCGCGGTGTTTGGTTTGGTCGTTTTGTTTTACGACATGGCAACCCGTTTTGGGATATTTAATATCGAATCTAGCAATTTCGGAAAGGTTTTTATGCTTCAAATTATTTATAGCTGTAAATATTTATTCATGATTTTTTATTTGGTTGCTTTGTAACGGAAAGTTGTTGCTTTTTGTTTTGGGCGTTGCAGAACGTCATTGAATTTTACGAAGGAAAATGAAAAAAAAAAAAACCCCAAAAACAATAATTACAAGGTTTAATGCATATTAGGCCAGGACGCGGATATTTTCACATAGCCTGATCTGATAGTACCAGGGAAATAGTTTGCAGATATTTTTTTTTTAAAGTAGGATGCCCACTAGAGTAAATGTCGTATTGTGGTGATTGAGACGAGTCGTTTCTAACCAAGGATAATCTTGACCCCCTTTTTCTCCACAATTTTTATGGCCTTGTATCCATTTTGTTACAACGTAGGCTGTTTACCTTACAAAGAAAATAAATCCTGTAAAGTTTAGTGTCTGTTCTCTCTTCGATTGAGTAAAGTGTAGTATCTGTTCTCTCTTAGATTCAGACACTGTTTACTTCTGTCAGAATCCAGAGTGTCCCTATTTTGTGGAGATAGCTTTTCTCCACATTAAAAACTGACCTTATCTGCTTGGGAAGGCAAATAGTTAAGGACT
>NC_136524.1:57338024-57340524 GCF_053919585.1 Euprymna scolopes
ATTGCAAGCACTTGTGCCCCCCCCCACGACATGAACACCCCCGACAAACCCGGAAGGCTGCAAATCCCACCCCCACACTGTAGAGATCCCTAGATGTAAAATATCTTTCTACTCCACAGAACCGCTAGACTTTGGAATTCCATTCCAGGTCCCTGCTTCCCCAACTGTACTGGCGTACAGAAGTTCAAGTGCAACGTGAACCGACATCTTGCTGCCCAAATCCCTACATAGTACCCCAGTAGTTGTTGCCCCTGATAGTAGCCCCCTACACCAAAGTGGCAATGTGCCTTGTTTGGGGTGAAAATATAATTAAAAAAAAAGCATGTGATCCCAACATATACTGAAAGTCCATGAGCCTGAAAATGACCTTTAAAGTCCTGCCGGCGAATTCACACGCTCAAGCAGACATGAAACTGAAGACGGTCATTGGTATATATATATAAATATATATACATATATATATATATATAGAGAGAGAGAGAGAAAGAGAGAGAGAGAGATACACGCATGCACACATATACACACATATATATATATAAGCATACACACATATATTAATATATACATACATACACAATACATAATACATATGCACACATACATATGCATAGACACATGCATACACACATATATACATCCATATACTTACACATATATATACACACATATACAAATACAAACACACATATACATACATATACATATATACACATATAAATGCATACACATACATTTATTTTTATATATACATACACAAACATAATTATGCATTTATACACATGCATATATATATATGATTATATGCACACACATATACATACATACACACAAACATATATATACATATATGCATAAAACACACATAAACATATATATATATACATATATAAATATATACATATACACATAGATATACATACATATATGTATACATACATATGTACGTATATACACATACATACACATATAAATACACACATGCATACATACACACATACATTCATACATACATTTCAGGCCTACACGTGTCATAACTTTCCATCGCCACAGGACTATATTTATAGACAAATGCCTGAAGGAGTATTTATACAAAGATGCTCTAACTGAGTTTTAGCTTTGTACGACAGCTAAATGTCTCTCTCGGTTCAAAATGTTTAGCTCTAGCAACAAGCATGACCAACTTAATGCGGGTACTGATGCCCCGCTTTATGGTTTTTTAAAGCAGAGATGTGCTTCTCTTAGAGAGGTAGCCTTCACCACGATCTACGGGAGCCCTCTCTACCACACATACACATAGAAATAAACGCATGCATGCAAACATACATGCATACATACAGATGCACGCAAACATATATACGCATGTACACAAACATGCAAACATACACACATAGAGCCACACATATACGCATGTACATACATATGCTTAGACACACGTACACATGCACATACATGTAAAATACAAATGAAGGAGCGTTCCAAAAGTCATAAATTCTCAATGATCAGGACGACAATGATGGTAATGGGTACGATTAAATGAGTTTGAAATGAATAAAAAAAGAAAAACAATCCAATACAAACAATTTGTAGAAGAGACAGCCATTCGTTGAAGTGTTTGTGCAACTTTACAAATGAATGGACGTAGGAATCAGGCGAGAACAAAATTCAACAGATCAGTATTAAAACGCCTGAGCTGTTTTAAATAAAATGTTTCTTTATAAGTCGCACACTTCTGTTGACGATTATGATGATGATGACAAATTTAACACATTATTTTACAAATAAATTGACGTAGAAAGACAAAAACAAAATCCAACAGATCAGTAATAAAACGCCTGTTTCACACACACACACACACACACACACACACACACACACACACACACACACACTCACACACACACACACACACACAGTCAAGCAGTTGCTGGTAGTCAAGCACGTCTGATTGAACACGACTGAATTATTCTTTTTTCCCGATCTTTCTAGATATATTTCCCATTTGCCAAGCGGTCTTTTTAATTTTATATATAGTATGGCGCACACAAGTTGTTCCGTCATATTCTTCTCAAGCGCTTACTAACGGTGCATCTGATTATCATCAGAAGTGTCTGTTGTTCTTATCGTTTTCGTTTTCTTTTCCTTTGAAGTTTGGTGCATTTATAACTTTTTTAATTGGTTATGAAGAGCATGCAGGTTAGGGTTGGGGGCGAATTATTTTATTTTAATTTTTAATTTCGATTTTCTTAGTTTATAATTTTAGTTGCTTGTTAGTTATTAAATACGGTTATTATATTTGCCCAAGTGTATGCATTTATTTAGCCCTTTCGAAGAATGTCTCCGAATCCATTTTAAAAACTCATACACCGCATATATAGGCCACATACCAACAACATTCTCCCGATGATTAACCTATCGTTTAGTCGACAATAGTGCCATAATACAACATCTATCATCATATCATAAAAATCTACAATCGTATGACATTAAAAATATCTTAACT